>NC_083578.1:56410871-56710871 GCF_027579695.1 Neoarius graeffei | reverse complement strand
CAAAAGCTAGACATTGTGAGGTGGCAATGGGGCTGATGTCACCTCCTCCACTTTCGAGCAGCTGCACCAAAATGTCTCTGCTCAAGCTGAGATTCACTCGCATGCGGTGAGTTGCTGTAGGTAACGCCCGGAAAACCTGGAGTGGATTTTCAGTGGTATGTGTATTCGCTTATTGATTAAGTGGAATGGATTCTTTCACAAAGCAATAGAAACGGTGCTGGGTGAACTAATATATGTTACATGTGGGGGGGTCCAAATGAAGAATTATGAAATGTGAAGGGGACAGACTTATGCCTGTCGACCCCTGAAAAAAGCCAGCAGAGGAAGAAATCATGATCATCTTTGTCGAATTCCTATACTGACTGCTCCTTCCTTTTCAATTCATCGTTACTTTAACATTGCCCACTTGAATGCATGATCCATTGCTAATAAAACCTCATTAATCAATGACCTCATCCTCCAGAAGAAAATGAGCATCTTTTGTCTCTCTGAAACCTGGCAACAACCTGGTGAATGCATACACTTAAACTTGCTGACTCCCCCTGATTATTCCTACTTATCTAAACCCAGATCAGTAGGGAGAGGGGGTGGGTTGGCTGTTGTATCGCTCGGATCTGACTGTTAAAGAACTAACACTGTTCAGTGTGACATCTTTTGAATACATTGCTTTAAAGATTGTTTCAACCCCTCCCCTCATGCCGAGTTTATCGGCCCCCTAAACCATCTGCCAATTTTTTGTCTGAATTGAATGAACTGCTTACAGTTATCTCACCTCTTTGTCCTGCTGTAATTATGCTTGGTGACTAACATCCATATTGATACCAAATGTTCTTACACCTCTGAGTTCATTTCTGTTTTGGATTGTTTTAACCTGACGCAGCATGTTGACTTCCCCACCCACAATCAAGGTCACACTCTTGACCTGCTTTGTTCCACTGGTCTAAATGACATTTCTGTCTCTGGTATCTCTGATCATAAGCTCAGTGTATGCAGCTTCCATACTACCATTCCTCCTCCCACCTTTAAGAAAACATCAGTCACCTACCGGAATATTAAGTCTATTAACCACAACCTCTTTGCTGCTTCTATACAGGCATCGTCCTTGTTTGATCTACATGATGAGCTCTCCTCCCCTGACAATTTGATTGCCATTTATAATTACACTCTTTCTAGCTTGTTGGATGACTTGGCCCCTGTAAAGAATAGACTTGTCCTTGTCACCTGCACCTGTCCCTGGTTCAACCCTGAGCTCAGAGTAATGAAGGCTACTGGCCGATGTCTTGAGTGCTTATGTAAGAAAACCAGTCATACTGTCCACTTGTGGCTCTACACTGAGCACATTCATAAGTATAGAGATGCCTTAAATGCTGCCCATTCTAACTACTGCTCATTAATCATAAGTGGTTCTAAGTCTAGGCTGAAAACACTGTTTAGGACTGTTGATAAACTTCTCAAACCTCCTCTGGCAGCCTGCCCCAAGACAGCTGAACAGTGTCAGGCTTTCTTAAATTTCTTTGAAGACAAAATTAACCAAATTTACTAGTGCTTTCAACCTACTGCTCTATTTTTCTCACCTTATTCTCCTTCTCTGGGCCCTAAACTCACCCACTTGACTGTTGACTCCCTTTGTCTCTAATATCATCGCTAAGTCTAACTCCTCATGTCAGCTTGACCCTGCCCCAACTCCTGTACTCAAGGCATGCTCCACAATCATCTGTGAACAGTTGCATTGTTGGTTAATTCATGCTTCAATTCTGGTATTGTTCCCACTGCCCTCAAAACGGCTGCAGTTAGGCCATCCTTAAAAAAAAAAAAAATCTGTTTCCTGTCCACCGGGTGAGCAAAAAAATTTTCAGTCGGGAAGGAGGGATTTTTTTTTATATGGATGGATAAGAAATCGCAATGCTGTGTTTGCTTTTTCTTTCAGTACTTTTTTATTACAAAAGCAAACACATTTAATAAAATATGACGGTTTAATCAACTGAAACTTGTACAAAAACTTTAAGTTAGCATTTTAAATGCTGACTGCAACATTTGCAAAACTTTTACAAAGGTACTCAAAATGTCCGACACATGGACTTTTTGTAGTTCTAAATCGACTGTTAGGCCTAGTTCGGATGAAATTACACTATTAAAATGATCACTGAATGATTTGTTTTTCTGAATCTTTACTATTTTGTTGTTCGCTAGAATACCATTTTGCGATTTCACACTTAAGCAAATGTTTGAAAACTCCGGCTCTCCTTCCTTCATGGTGGCTGCCATTTTTTTGTGCCGCACGGCGCATGCGCAGAGCTGATTCAATTCTATATTCTGCGCGGAATGCAGGGCTTTCCACAAGGGCCGGCTGCCGGCCATACAGCCAACTACACAATTAAGTCCAGCCAGCTACTTCAATGACTTATTTTTGTAGCCCACAGGCTCTAAATATTTAATTTTATTAAAATCGAAAATGTAATGTTTATCTAACAGACTGACAATAATGTCAAACTGAATCGCACTCATTTAAGTTGTGATTCGCGCTGTTTGTACCGATAATAACCACAAATTCCCCGCCGACTTCGTTGATCAAGGGAGAGTAACTCATCCGCGGCCCCGACATGCGGTGTGTGCGCACGCACTCAGAGGAGGCAGTAGTGTGTCGGGGCCATCGGAGGCGACATCGGAGGGAACAGAAGCAGAGATAACGCTTATTTTGTCTCTGGTAAACCAGTCTTCTCTTGTTCAATTACGTGCTGGCATCAAAAGACACTGTTGGTTGTAAATGAAACCTAACTGAGTTGCTGGAGTGTATTTTCATACACAAATGGAGAAATGTTCGCTGAGTGTTTAATTGTGTAGCCACCACTGCAGACCGTTGTCGTTGTTAATTCATAGCATGCTCAGTTGCGTGAATGTGTCATGCACCGAAAATAAGAGATTTACAAGCCAGGAATGCCTCATGATGCAATACGCAAGAAAAGAAAGAAGATTTACTGCCATTTTACTTTGTATTTGAGTAAAAAGTGAATAAATAAATGGTCTGTGGAAAATACATTTAATCCTGGGAACTGCGTGCACAGGAGTTTATTTTGTGTTTACTCCCCCCGGCTGGCTACTTATTTGTCATGGCAGGCTAGTATGAGCCTTAGTGGAAAGCTTTGGGAATGCGTAAATGTCAAGTTCGATTTTAGATTTACGAACCCAAAAACAATGTTGAAAAACTGGCGTTAAAAAAAAAATTTCAGCCGCACAAACGGCACTCACCCGGCCGGTGGACCGGAAACAGAACATTTTTTAATAATGGCCTTACTCCCATTTTAAAGAAGCCTGATTTAGATCCAACCTCTCTATCGACCGATCTCCAACCTCCCCTTTTTAGCAAAAATACTGGAAAGAGTGTCTGCTTCACAACTTCATTCCTTTCTCATTGAAAACTATCTGGCTTCCGCACACATCACAATACAGAGACTGCTTTCCTGCAAGTGGTAAATGACCTCCTCCTGTCTGCTGATAGTGGTTCACTTAACATTCTCATTCTCCTTAACTTATCTGCAGCATTTGACACCATCAGTCATGATGCACTCATCTCCCGTCTGTCAGATACTGCTATCACAGACATAGCCCTCCAATGGTTTTGGTCCTACCTCACCAACAGACGGCAGTTTGTCACACTGGGTTTACATAAGTCCTCCATGTCCCCTATTACTCATGGTGTCCCCCAGGGGTCTGTTCTTGGGCCCCTCCTTTTCCGTATATACCATACATCCTGGCCCTTTGCCAAAATATTCGTAACCATGGTCTTAACTTCCATTGCTATGCTGATGACATCCAATTATATCTCACTACATCCTCCCCCACTGACCCCAGTTCCCTCAATGACTGTCTATCAGACCTAAAGTTGTGGATGCAGTATAATTTTCTAAAACTTAACACAGATAAAACAGAAATCATGCTTATCGGCTCCAAATTTTCATTGTCCAAATCCTCCAGTTTCAGTCTTAATATTGACAGTGCACTTGTTAAATCTTCACCTGTTAGAAACCTTGGAATATTGCTTGACCCCTCGCTCAGCTTTGATCCCCACATTAAATCCCTCACCAAGACTGCTTTCTTCCATCTCCGGAACATTGCCCACCTTCACCCCTTTCTTTCCACTAGTGATGTTCAAATATTGGCCCATTCCTTCCTTATGTCCCACCTAGATTATTGTAACTCCCTTCTTATTTGCCTCCCTACTAAATCCCTTCAAAGATTACAGTACATCCAGAACTCTGCAGTGAGACTCCTCACCCATACCAAACCATCTGCTCGTATCACCCCCATTCTTTCTCAGCTTCACTGGCTACCTGTTCTGTCCAGAATTAAATATAAAATCATACTGCTCACCTTCAAGCTCTCCATAACCTTGCTCCTTCTTACATCTGTGATCTCCTGACCCCTTATACTCCATCTCACTCTCTCAGATCCTCTAGCTATAATCTCCTTGTGTCAGGAGTGGCGAGCTGAGGTGAGGACCCAAGAGCAGACTCAGAAGACAGGCAGTGTAAAGAGAAAACTTCTTTAATGAAGATGACAGAAAGGCAAAAGGTACAGTAGAGCTCAGGCAAGAATCAGTAGTAAAAAATAAATAAATAAATAACAGGTCAGGAGGTCAAAAACACAGAGGAGCAGGCAGACACGATCAGGGACAAAAAACAAGACAGAAAAATCTTCACAAAAACGAACACAGGGACAAGGGAAATCCAGGCAGAGGTAGCAAAAGACACAATTCAAAAGAACAGGCAGGCAAAAACAGGGACAAAAAACTGGACAGAAAAACTTGACAAAAAAACAAGGAGAAATTCAGGCAGGGGACTCAAGAAGCCACAATACCAATGAGCTGTAGTGAGGCAAGGAAAGTCTACAAGAAACAGTCTGGCAAATGGAGTAGCTCCAAACAGTTCTTAAAAAGCCCTGGCTGATGGGAGAGGCGTGGTAGCAGGTGTGGAAGTGCCGCTTCAGGAAATGGCCTTCAGCAAGGCAGGACTGAATTCCTGTCCTGGATCCGGCCTGGAGCTGGCATGGAAGTCCCACAATCTAAGGCATGGATGGACTGGACCGGACTGTGACACCTTGCTGTTCCTCGCACTAGACTCTCTACCCTGGGTGGCAGGTCCTTCAGTGCCATGGCTCCCAAGCTCTGGAATTCCCTTCCTCAACCCCTCCATGACTGCTCTTCTCTTCCTTTCTTCAAATCTCATCTCAAAACCTTTCTGTTTCATGAGCATTTCTCCACCAGTGCATAAACTCACCACTCTTTAGCATCTTTTTTTTTTGTGTGCATGTTTTCTCTGACCTTGAGTTTGAGAAAGGCGCTATATAAATGTAACTTATTATTGTAACTTATTATTAAAGACCACATATCACACGTTGAAACTGTGAAATGTTAGATGCTCGTTTTGAATTTGATGTCAGCAACACAATTCAAAAAAGTTGGGGCGGGGCAACAAAAGACTGGAAAAGTTGTGTTATGCTTAAAAAAACTGGTGGAACTCACAACTAATTTGATTAATTGGCAAAAGGTCAGTAACATGATTGGGTATAAAAAGAGCATCCCAGAGAGGCTGAGTTTCTCAGAAGTAAATCTGGGGAGGGGTTCACTGCTCTGTTAAAGACCATGTGGGTAAATAATGCAACAATTTAAATTACAAAGAATTTGGGGATCACATCATCTATGGTACATAATATAATTAAAAGGTTTAGAGAATCCAGAGAAATTGCTGTACGCAAGAGACAAGGCCAAAAATCAATATTGGATATCCATGATCTTTGGGCCCTCAGGTGACACTGCATTAAAAACAGACACGATTCTATAGTGGAAATCACTGCATAGACTCATGAACACTTCTGAAAACCATAGACTGTGAATACAGTTCCTTGCTGCATCCATAAACACAAGTTAAAATTCTACTATGCAAAGAAGAAACCATATATAAATGATATCCAGAAACACTGCTGCCTTCTCTGGTCCTGAGCTCATTTATGATGGACTGAGGTGAAGTGGAAAATTGTCTTTTGGTCTGATGAATCGAAATTTAAAATTCTTTTTGGAAATCATGGACATCGCGAGCCCTGCGATGACCTGGCAACTTGTCCAGGGTGTACCCCGCCTCTCGCCCATAGTCAGCTGGGATAGGCTCCAGCTTGTCTGCGACCCTGTAGAACAGGATAAGCGGCTACAGATAATGGATGGATGAATGGATGGATGGATGGATGGATGGATGGATGGATGGACATCGCATCCTCCAAGCTAAAGAGGAGCGGTACCATCTGGCTTGTTAACAATGCACAGTTTAAAAGCCAGCATCCATGATGGTATCATGGATCACAGTTCTGGATGCCCATTTCCAGACAAAGAAAATGGTCAGAAAAATCCTTTACAAAAAAACTGGTTTCCAGTACAGGCCACCCACATTTTCATCATCTAAAAGATGATGCTTCCATTCAGGTCGCATATAGTGCTAACCTTGACTATCTGCCATCAGCTGAGTCATCAACACAAGCAGTTAACGAAATTGAAAAGTTAGTAACAAATGCCATACAACAGGACTCCAGGGAGGCAATTCCAATGCGAATTAAGGATGAAATCACAAAACCATGGGCAAGTATTGATTATCAAGCACTCTTAGTGCAATACCATGATGAAAACGACCCAATTTAAAAAAAAAGAAAGAAAGAAAAAGATATTAGCCTATGAGGTCAGGAAGCGTCACACAAAATTACAAAAAAGCCTATTTTGAATCAAAGGCAAACCAGCTGAATTTTGCGAGTGAACAAGGCAATACAGAGGAGGAGTTCAGATTGATGAAGAAACACGTCACTGTTGCGTGTGACTAGGCCAAGGATTCAGCCAAGGAAATGGACAGAACATTTCTCAAAACACTTTTCTGCATGTCCCTATGATCCACAGCCTGAATTAGAACACCCTAAGATTTATCCACATCTACTACCACTAGATGACCTTCCTACTACTGAGATATCTACACCTAGTCATATGGAAGTTGAAGCGAGCATGAGGAAGCTGAAAAATAGCACATGTCAGGGCACCAAGAAAGTACAGGGTGTTTCAAAAAATTTATATTATTTGAGATGTAAATATCCCAGAATGATATCAAATTTTTTGAAACACCCTGTATATTTAGAACAACTGAAATACTCAAGATCAGAAGGCTTGATAAAGTATATCCTACTACTTTGTAGGTATGATATGGTCCTGCCTGGAAATCCCCACCAAGTGGTTAACAGCATGCATAACCTGTTTGCATAAGAGAGAGCTGAAATCATTAGCTGAATATTATAGAGGCTTAAGTGTAATTGCCACAATTTCTAAAGTGCTATCAGGGAATATTACTGATAGGTTCAGAGAAATGTGTGAACAAATTTTACTCTCAATGCAGTTTGGATTTCGGGCAAATAAATCAACAAGCAATGCTATATTCATCTTACGCCGGGTACTTGAAATAGCGAGAAAATCAAGAACCCCAATTTTCATAGCCTTTATTGACCTTAAAGCTGCATATGACTGGGTCCCATGAGATACCTTATTCTGCTGTCTCAACATTCAACTCAGATGTCCACACTTGATAGCTATACTGTGTGCTCTGTACACTGGTACGAAGGCTTGTATTAAAGGAATGACTTGTTTCTTTGAAACTGGTGGGATGTCGTTAAGGTGCCTTGGAGTCCCCTCTTCTTTTTAACATCTTATATGGACTTTGTTGTGAGAGTGGCCTAACATGAAATACTGAAAAGATTCCCTGAGATCAGGATTCAGATTGGAGCACTGTATCCCCAATGAAGTATCTCCCAGAGAACTCCATCGTAAAGTGCCAGCATCTGGTCACAATCAAATCACTGAACTTCTTTATGCTGATGATCAAGCTGTATTTGCTAATTCGGCAGAAAAACTGCAGCGTGTATTTATGATTGATGATGAGGCATTCAAATTATTTGGAATGCAGATGTCATATGACAAAACTGAAACAATGGTATTCAATGTTGATGAAGGATTAATGAAATAGGTGAGTCTAATAAATCTTGGAGGAAACAAGATCAAAAACGTTAGGACCTTCAAGTACCTTGGATATACCATCACTAACTTTGAAAACAACTCATCTTCCCTTCACAAAGAATTGGTGCTACATTCCAGAAATGGAATGAGTTAAAACAAATCCCGACTGATAAGCGTATATGGCTCGTAACCCGAGTAAAATTTCTAAATACATGTATACGGTCACATCTTGTATATAGTGTTCAAGCGTGGGAACTTTCAGAATATGAACTTAACAAAGTTGAAGTGATATGGCATGGTTTCCTAAGGAAAATGGCCAGAGCAGGATTTGAACGCAAGAATGTTCCCAGTCAGAGAGGTCAAAGAAAGAATATAGACCCTAAAACACAAGTTGAGGGTGACCTGGACTGGAGCTTTAAGATTTCTAATGAATAACTACGTTGCATAATGAAGACTCTCCCGATTTGTGACTTCTGTTACTTACAACCTTTAAAATATGTAGGTCACATATGTAGGCTTGACAATAGCAAACTTCTGAAACAAGTTTTATTTGATCTGAGAACTCCTAAAAAGATTTGGAATAAGATTGAGAGGCTGCTGGATATTGATGTCCAGCAGGCCAGGAGGACGATGCTTAGGAGAACAGACTACTTGCGACTGCTGGATCAACAATTCAGGCAGGAGCGTCCCAAGGCCACTACTGAGCCAAGTGGGTAGTGATGATGATGATGATGATGATGATCAGGGTGCATTAGTGCACATGGCATGGGTAGCTTGCACATCTGGGAAGACACCATTAATGCTGAATAATATATACAGGTTTTGGAGCAACATGCTGCCATCCAGATGACATCTTTTTCAAGGAAGGCCTTGCTTATTTCAGCAAGACAATACCAAACTGCAAACTGCATTCTGCAACTGCATGGCTCCATAGTAAAAGTCTTCTTCTTTTTCTTTTTTTGTCTGTTCCCGTTAGGGGTTACTACAGTGGATAATGTCCCTCCATCTCCTCCTATCCTCTGTATCTTTTTCTGTCACACTAACCGTCCTCATGTCTTCCTTTTCACCATATCCTTAAAGGGCTGATGACACAAACATGACTCTATGCAATTTCTTAAATAAACTATACAACATGGCAAACATGTTAGATTTCTGTTATAATTATGTGAAAAGAAGCTGTTGTTACGCGAATATCCAACTTTTAATTGCACACCGCAAGAAAACTGGGTCCGTGGCTCGCAGCCATGCTGTGACGTCAGCGGAAGAACACGCTGCGGTTCACTGGCTGTTCTACTCAATGGAAATGGCGCATGAAAACGCCGGTGAACTTTCTAGTGCTAGCTCTTCAGCAACCAAATACTGGTACTTTAAGCAGTGATCATGATGGCATGATTTTATCTGATTTTAAATAAATGAGATTGATAATAATGTGAATGTTCACAACTAGTACATACAAACTCTGCAGCTTCTGATTCAGCAGCTGCGTCATACTCCACAAAAACATCAGCAAGAACCTACAATATAAATGGAAATGCAATACACTAAGCTCAAATGACTTTTAGAAAGTATGATTTCTAAATTTTTTCTACATATTCTTGAAGTCGGTCATGGGGGTACTTGCTACCGTTCCCTAACAACGCATGGCAAAGGGTAAAGTGTAGTGTTGCTACGAGTACTTGCTAAAGCCTCCAGTGGAAGATCCTCGATGTGCTGATAAGACATACAGTGGTGCTTGAAAGTTTGTGAACCCTTTAGAATTTTCTATATTTCTGCATAAATATGACCGAAAACATCATCAGATTTCCACACAAGTCCTAAAAGTAGATAAAGAGAACCCACTTAAACAAATGAGACAAAAATATTATACTTGGTCATTTACTTATTGAGGAAAATGATCCAATATTGCATATCTGTGAGTGGCAAAAGTATGTGAACCCCTAGGATTAGCAGTTAATTTGAAGGTGAAATTAGAGTCAGGTGTTTTCAATCAGTGGGATGACAATCAGGTGTGAGTAGGCACCCTGTTTTATTTAAAGAACAGGGATCTATCAACATCTGATCTTCACAACACATGTTTGTGGAAGTGTATCATGCCACGAACAAAGGAGATTTCTGAGGACCTCAGAAAAAGCTCATCAGGCTGGAAAAGGTTACAAAACCATCTCTAAAGAGTTTGGACTCCACCCATCCACAGTCAGACACATTGTGAATAAATGGAGGAAATTCAAGACCATTGTTACCCTCCCCAGGAGTGGTCGACCAACAAAGATCACTCCAAAAGCAAGGCGTGTAATAGTCGGCGAGGTCACAAAGGACCCCAGGGTAACTTCTAAGCAACTGAAGGCCTCTCTCACATTGGCTAATGTTAATGTTCATGAGTCCACCATCAGGAGAAGACTGAACAACAATGGTGTGCATGGCAGGGTTGCAAGGAGAAAGTCACTGCTCTCCAAAAAGAACATTGCTGCTCGTCTGCAGTTTGCTAAACATCACGTGGACAAGCCAGAAGGCTATTGAAAATGTTTTGTGGACAGATGAGACCAAAATAGAACTTTTTGGTTTAAATGAGAAGCATTATGTTTGGAGAAAAGAGAAACACTGCATTCCAGCATAAGAACCTTATCCCATCTGTGAAACATGGTGGTGGTAGTATCATGGTTTGGGCCTGTTTTGCTGCATCTGGGCCAGGACAGCTTGCCATCATTGCTGGAACAATGAATTCTGAATTATAGCAGCGAATTCTAAAGGAAAATGTCAGGACATCTGTCCATCTCAAGAGAAGGTGGGTCATGCAGCAAGACAACGACCCTAAGCACACAAGTCGTTCCACCAAAGAATGGTTAAAGAAGAATAAAGTTAATGTTTTGGAATGGCCAAGTCAAAGTCCTGACCTTAATCCAATCAAAATATTGTGGAAGGACCTGAAGCGAGCAGTTCATGTGAGGAAACCCACCAACATCCCAGAGTTGAAGCTGTTCTGTACAGAGGAATGGGCTAAAATTCCTCCAAGCCGGTGTGCAGGACTGATCAACAGTTACCGCAAACGTTTAGTTGCAGTTATTGCTGCACAAGAGGGTCACACCAGATACTGAAAGCAAAGGTTCACATACTTTTGCCACTCACAGATATGTAATATTGGATCATTTTCCTCAATAAATAAATGACCAGGTATAATATTTTTGCCTCATTTGTTTGACTGGGTTCTCTTTATCTACTTTTAGGACTTGTGTGAAAATCTGATGATGTTTTAGGTCATATTTATGCAGAAATATAGAAAATTCTAAAGGGTTCACAAACTTTCAAGCACCACTGTACAGTTCTATATAACACACAAGTGTCACGATAATCACAAAACAGATGCAAATTGTTAAAATACCTAATTTTTAAGCAATCATGTATTGATCTCTTCCAAATAGAATCTATGATAGCCTACCCTCTTTACCCTTTGCCTCTCATTGCTAGGCGGCAGTTACATGAAAGCCGCAAGCTTTCACAAGCAAATACATGACTGATATCACGCCGACTTTATGATTACATTTATGATTATCATGAATGTGTACTCTATGATGTGTACTCTATGAGTGCTCTGGAGCGAGTCACTTCCAAGATGGCCGCGCAGACCGCATGGTTACTATTTTTAGCATCATGTCGGAGCACTCTATAGCTCTACGTACCTTTATCTTATGTCGTTTCTCAACACATGTTCTGACAGGAGGACTGTCTTTGGAGGAGTCGCCTTGTCCCAGGTGACTGCTGGATCCGGCATAGCTACTAGTAGACCCTTCTGGAATACTGTAGGTACTGCTGATGGTAGCAACACACGTTTGTGCTGAACTGAACACCCAAGAGATTCTTTTAAGCTGGGAAGGGTGTCAAAACAATCCAAATCGAAGTGTTCAGAGCACAGGACGGATGTTGGTGAGGGCTCCCACTTGTCACGAGTGCACCTGACTTGCTTCACCCACTTCGCATGCAGCTCGGGATCTCTGGGAAACTTGAATAAACTTACCCCATCCTTGTGGGTTTTGGAGCAAAAGCCAGCAACACAACGCGAAGGCATAATAACTATATATATATATATATATATATATATATATATATATATATATATATATATATATATATAATGTATAATAATACTAATAATGATAAACTGAACACCTGTCACATCAACAACAAACTGGTAAGTTAGGAGGAAGATTCTTTCGCTGACGTCATATAGCCCCTCCTCCTCATTCGTCTCCTGGGTGCTGCAGCCCCGTCAAATTTGCCCAAATAGCCGCGTTTATCATAACTTGTAAAATAGGCGCCTTCGTGAATTAATATATGGATCATCGGGAATTACTTTTTGTTATAAAACATCGCCAAAGATGTCAAAAACGTGTCATCAGCCCTATAAGTCTCATCTTTGGTCTTCCTCCTTTGCTTCTACCTGGCAACTCCATCTCCAGCATTCTTTTCCCAATATACCCTGAATCTCTTCTCTGTACATGTCCAAACCATCTCAATCTTGTCTCTCTCACTTTGTTGCCAAGGAATCCTACATGTGCTGTGCCTCTAATATTCTCTTTTCTAATCCTGTCCAATTTTGTCACTCCCAATGAAAATCTTAGCATCTTCATCTCTGCTACCTCCAGTTCAGCCTCCTGTCTTTTTGTCAGTGCCAATGTCTCCAAATCATACATCATCACTGGTCTTACTACTGTCTTGTACACTTTCCCTTTCACTCTTACTGGCAACTTTCTGTCACAAATCACTCTTGACACTCTCCTCCATCCATTCCAACCTGCTTGCACTCTTGTTTTCACTTCTCTTCCGCACTCGCCATTGCTTTGTACAGTTGACCCAGATATTTGAACTCATCTCTTTGACCTCCTCTATTCCTTGTAGCTGTACCATTCCACTGTCCTCATCCTCATTCATGCACATGTACTCTGTCTTGCGCCTACTGACTTTCATTCCGTTTCTCTCTAGTGCATACCTCCATGCTTCTAAGTTCTCTTCCACTTGCTCCCTGTTCTCACTACAGATTACAATATCATCTGCAAACATCATTGTCCATGGGGCCTCTTGCTTGGTCTTTCGATTACGTTCATTATGTCTTATATTAAATATAGTTAGTTTTTTGTTTTTTTTCTTTTTTATCAGACATCTAATTTTTGGGTTTGTTTACCTGACATGTTTCGACATACAACTTCCGTCTTCCTCAGAGTGTCACCGGATGTTATTGGTGACGCATCTTTTATCAGCTGCTGTTTCTGAAGGCGTGGCCTTCCTGTCTGGTTTGACAGGTCGGTCACGCCTTCTACTGTCTGTTCGTCCCCTGCAAGATGTCACTCCAGGTATGGGAGAGCATGTATGCTCCCTCATCCCGGTTGATGGTCCTCGGGCTTCGCTTACGGATCTCCATGGCCTCCCTGATCCAGCGCTGATGTTTGTTATCTTCTGTGCGGATGACTCTGGCATTCCCCCAGTCCATAATGTGATTTTCCCTTTTGCAATGATCTGTTATAGCTGACTTATAATTTTCCTGTTGTGCCTTTTCTTTTATTGTTCGGGTTTGTCTTGTAGCTGTCTCCTTTTCGCACTCTTTCTTATGTTCATTTTTTCTTGTGTTGAAACTCCTTCCTGTCTCCCCAATATAAGTTTTATTGCATAATTGACATGGAATCTCATATATGGTGTTGCATCTGTTGTCCGGATGTATTCTGTCTTTGGGATGAACCAGGATCTGACGGAGTGTTGTGTATGGTTTGACAGGTGTGTTAATGTTGTGTTTCCTCATTACTCTTTGAATGCGTTCAGTTATTCCCCTGATGTATGGTAATGTAACTACTCCCCTGTGTTCTTGTTTGTTAGTTTGTTTTTTCTCTTTCTTCTGTGTTTTGTTGTTCTTAACCTGTTCCGCCCCTTTGGATATTGCCCATTGTGGATATTGACACACCTTCAGTGCGTGTTGTATATGTTGTTCCTCCTGTTCTTTGTCCTGTGGATCTGTAATTATTGCTGTGCGTTCATGTAATGTTCTAACTACGGATATTTTGTGCATTATGGGGTGTTCGGAAGTCCAGTTTAAATATTGGTCGGTATGTGTGGGTTTTCTGTGTACTTTTATTTTGATGTCCCCATCTTCTGTTTGATGTATTTTTAAATCCAAAAATGCTATTGACTGCTCTGTTTCTTCTTCATGTGTGAATTTTATATTGCCGGTATTGTCTATGGTGTTGAGATGGTCGGTGAGCTGTTGAGTGTGTCCCCTCTTTACTTTTTCCAATATGTCGTCCACATACCGTTTCCAGAGTGTTGGTCTGTATTCCGCTGGTATTGTGGTGAGTGCTTTTTGCTCCAGATCCTCCATGAAAAAGCCGCACATGATGGCTGATAGTGGGTCTCCCATGGCAAAACCTTCCTTCTGTCTGTAAATTGTATTCCTGAACTGAAAGTATGTGGATGTGGCGATGAATTCAAGGAGCTGAGTGATGTCTTGTACAGTGAGGTTTGTGCGTTTCTTGAGCGTCCTGTCTGTTTTTAGTTTGTCTTGTACTATCTGTATGGTGGCTTCCGTGGGTGTTCTGGTGAAAAGAGATATGACATCATGTGAAATGAAAACTTCGTCTTGCTGCATTTTGATGTTTTTTAGTTCTTCTGCCAGATGTTTTGAGTTTTTGCAGTGTTGGTCTGTGAGTCCTAGTAATGGTTTAATTATTTCGGTGAGTGCTTTTGATAAGTTGTATGTGACTGAAACAATGCTATCTACTATGGGGCGTAATGGTGTTCCTGGTTTATGTATTTTTGGTGTGCCGTAAATCCTGGGGATGACGTTGGCTGTGGGTACTAAATGATTGTAATCCTGCTTATCTATTTTATTTTCATCAAGTAGTGGTTTTAGTAGTGCTTTAAGTTTCTTTTTCTTGTCTTCTGTTGGGTCTTTTTTTAATATTTCAAATGCGTTGTCGCTGAGTAATTCATTCATTTTTCGTTCATATTCATCAGTGTCCATAATAACTGTTTTTCTGCCTTTATCTGCTGGGAGGATTGTGATATCTTTATTTTTAGCTAATGTTCTCATGGCTTTGGCTTCCTGTTTTGTGATGTTGCTAGGTGGTGGTTTGGCCGTTTTCAATATACCAGCTATTGCGTTTCTTAGTGCTGCTTTTTGTCCCTGATCCTGTATTTTCTCACATGCTAATTCAGTTGCCAGAATGAATTCATCGTGTGGTATGTTGTTCGGTGTGACAGCGTAGTTGAGTCCTTTTGCTAGTATACTGCGTTCTGCTTGTGAGAGTTTGTACCTTGATATGTTATGAATCCATTTGTCGTTGATGTGTGCGTGCTCCGGTTCTGCCTTCTTTTTCTGTGCGATGAGTTTGTCCAGTTTTCGGATTTGTCGGGTTTTTGTCTCTGTGAATTCCTGTTCGTGTATGTCTGCCAAGTGTCCGTGTATTGCCATTTCCATTTCCTTGTTTTGGGGAAACCGGCGTTTGAAAGTTTCCGTCTCCCTGTGTAGTTCGCTGTTGATGTTATTTAGTTTATCCGTTGTGCACCGTATCCGTTCTTTTACCAGAGTCATCCGCACTTTCCTGATCATCTTTTCCGCGTTTCTGGTTGGAATCGGGTTCTTGATGTTCAGGCTGGCCTGAACAGGAGGAACAACATATACAACACGCACTGAAGGTGTGTCAATATCCACAATGGGCAATATCCAAAGGGGCGGAACAGGTTAAGAACAACAAAACACAGAAGAAAGAGAAAAAACAAACTAACAAACAAGAACACAGGGGAGTAGTTACATTACCATACATCAGGGGAATAACTGAACGCATTCAAAGAGTAATGAGGAAACACAACATTAACACACCTGTCAAACCATACACAACACTCCGTCAGATCCTGGTTCATCCCAAAGACAGAATACATCCGGACAACAGATGCAACACCATATATGAGATTCCATGTCAATTATGCAATAAAACTTATATTGGGGAGACAGGAAGGAGTTTCAACACAAGAAAAAATGAACATAAGAAAGAGTGCGAAAAGGAGACAGCTACAAGACAAACCCGAACAATAAAAGAAAAGGCACAACAGGAAAATTATAAGTCAGCTATAACAGATCATTGCAAAAGGGAAAATCACATTATGGACTGGGGGAATGCCAGAGTCATCCGCACAGAAGATAACAAACATCAGCGCTGGATCAGGGAGGCCATGGAGATCCGTAAGCGAAGCCCGAGGACCATCAACCGGGATGAGGGAGCATACATGCTCTCCCATACCTGGAGTGACATCTTGCAGGGGACGAACAGACAGTAGAAGGCGTGACCGACCTGTCAAACCAGACAGGAAGGCCACGCCTTCAGAAACAGCAGCTGATAAAAGATGCGTCACCAATAACATCCGGTGACACTCTGAGGAAGACGGAAGTTGTACGTCGAAACATGTCAGGTAAACAAACCCAAAAATTAGATGTCTGATAAAAAAGAAAAAAAACAAAAAACCTCTTGCTTGGTGTTGTCTGTCAACCTGTCCATTACCACTGCAAACAGGAAAGGGCTTAGGGCTGAGCCCTGGTGCAATCCAACATCCATCTTAAATGCCTCTGTCATTCCCGCTGCACATCTCACTGCTGTCACACTGTCCTCATACATATCCTGCACCAATCTCACATACTTCTTCACCACTTCTGATTTCCTCAAGCCTAGCTTCTACTACTCTTTCCCATAACATCATGCTGTGGCTGGTCAGCTTTATGCCTCTATAGTTACTGCAGCACTGGACATCACTCTTGTTCTTGAATATTGGTAACAGTATACTTCTCCACTCTTCAGGCATCCTCTCACTTCCCAAGATTTTGTTAAACAATCTAGTCAAAAAGTCAATTGCCATCTCTCCTAAGCATTTCCATGCCTCCACTGGTATATCATCTGGGCCGACTGCCTTACCACTTTTCATTCTCTTTATAGCTCTCCTTATTTCCTATCCTTGCTAATCTGTTGTACTTCCTGATTAATTCACCTCAGCCAGCCTTCTCTCTCTTTCATTTTCTTCATTCATCAGCTTCTCAAAGTAATCCATCCACCATCTCAACACACACTCTTCACTTATCAGCACATTTACATCTGCATCCTTTATCAACCTAACCTGCTGCACATCCTTCCCAGATTGATAGTATAGCTATAACTATAGCACCATAGTAAAAGAGTATGGGTGCTAAACTTGCCTGCCTGCAGTCCAGACCTGTGGCCCAGTGAAAACATTTGGTGCATTACAAAATGAAAAATACAACAAAGGAGACCCTGAACTGTTGAGCAACTGAAATCCTATATCAGGCAAGAATAGGACAACATTTAACTTTCAATGCTACAGCAATTCGTCTCCTCAGTCGGCAAACATTTACAGAGTGTTGTTAAAAGTAGAGGTGATAGTAGTAAAGATGCCCCTGTCCCAACTTTTTTTAAACATGTTGCTGACATCAAATTCAAAATGAGTATATATTTTTCAAACAACAATAAAAAAAAATTCACTTTCAACATTTGATATGTTGTCTTTGTACAATGAGATATAGGGCTTCCATGATTTGCAAATCATTGCATTCTGTTTTTATTTATATTTTACCCAACATCCCAGCACGGTTTTTTAAACAGGGTTTTAAAATATTTCTGCTTTTTTCTTGCAATAATCTACATTTGTGCATTTTCTGTAGCCCAGAGTCTAATATTTAATGGTTCCAAATATATATATATTGAGCTGGAATCAAATAACGGCATCTCATTTGAACACCATTATGAATGCCATAAAAACACAGTAAGTTGGCATATGCAACGTAGATATTGTATTTATACTAGAGTTGAGCCGGATACTCGGCTGAAACGAGTATCCGGTACGGATAAAGCACTTTTGCCGAGTACGAGTATTATACAAGTAATACGAGTCAATATCTGTGCTCGGACTGAATGAAAATCCTCACACAGCGTCACAGCGCCCCTCCCTTACACACACATCGCTCTGCTCACTCACACAGAGAACAGCTCTCTATCTCTCCCTCAGTCACTCAGGTTCGCGGCTCTTTTCCGTTAACGTTTCGGGTTTCTTCAGCTTCAAGTTTGTTTTTATTTCAGTTTGTACTTACTTATAACCAGTAGAGTTCTGGTAAACGTGGGTTTGTTCAGATGTGGTGCTTGGTAGAAAGCGACTCGCGTTGCGTCTCTGCCTGTCGGAGATTTTTTTTTTCTTTTTTTAACCGTCGGTTAAAAACAGTTTTTTTTTTACTTCACGCATTGAGTGTCTGACACTTTCTTGCTGTAATTCATGTAAAAATAAAGGTAGTAGTGGTATAAGTATTACAAATTAAGCTACGCACACACACACTCTCTCTCTCTCTCTCTCTGCCAGTCGTCGGAGTTTTTTTTTAAACCGTCAGTTGGCTCTAACCAGTTTTATTTTACTTCACGCACTGAGTGTCTGACACTTTCTAGGTAGTAGTGGTATAATTAATATTACAAATTAAGCTACACACACACACACACACACACACACACACACACACACACACACACACTCCCCCCCCCCCCCCCCCATGATCAGTGATACAGAATAACGAGTGATATAGAGAGTACTTCAGCTGACACTGAACCACCAGTCAGAGTTTGCTTAACCTTGCAGGACAGTGAGGGTCAAATCAGTGGCAATGAAAACAGTGGAAGTAGCACCCACCTTTCCCCCACTGAGACCAATATTGCATCTGGTGATGGAGGTCCTCCTCCACCAAAGACCAAGAGGACTTCTGCAGTATGGGACTCTCTCACTGTTTCTGAAAATGATCCCTCCAAAGCCATTTGCAAGCTTTGGGCAAGTCCAAGCTAAGCAGAGGTAGAGATGCAAAACATTACAACACAACATCTCTACATAACCATCTGCTATATGCCCCTCACATTAGAAAGCCTACTGTATCAGCCACCTCCTCCTCCTCTCCTCTTCCTTCTCAGGTCACTGGTGTTCAGCTGGGTGCTGCTAAGGGCTCACATTTATCTTCCTCTTCACCAATACTCACTGCATTTGCAGCAAAGCAGCCATTCTCAGCAAACCATCCCCGGTCAAAACAAATTACAGAGATGATTGGTAAAATGATCTGCACTGATCTTGAACCTTTCTCTGTGGTGGAGAGGAGAGGCTTCAAGACACTTGTTGGCTTTTTAGAGCCCAAGTATAAGATCCCATCGAGGCACTATTTCAGTCGAACTGTAGTGCCTGAGCTGTATGAGGCAATGAGAGGGGAGTTGGTCCAGTCACTTAAGGCAGCTGAAGGAAGTGTCATCAACCTCACTACAGATCTCTGGACCAGCAATCACAATGCACATGCATATCTCTGTGTTACTGGGCACTGGTGTGAACGTGTAGGGGAAGCTTCAGTATAGAGGAAAGCAGGGCTGCTAAATGTTGGTGTGCTGGACATTGAGCACACATCAAACAACATTCTGTGCTGCCTTAAGGAAAAGATGAGAGAGTGGGAAGAGTCTGTTGGTCAGTCTGTCACAATATGGTTTGTTGTTTCAGATAATGCAGCCAACATGGTGAAAGCTTTGACTGAACATGGGCACATCCGTTGCATGTCCCATACGCTTCACTTGGTGGTGATCAAAGCACTGGAGAAGGACAGGGTTGTGGCATCCCTTTTCTCCAAAGCCAGGATCATATCTGGCCATGTTCATCGCGCAAGCAAAGCCAGCAACAGACTACATGAGCTGCAAACACAGTTGAACCTCCCCCAGCACACGCTCATAACAGATATAAAAACAAGGTGGAACTATACGTTCTACATGCTCCAGCAGCTGGTGGAGCAGCACAGGGCTGTGCAGATTATGACACAGGAGTCTAACATGGGTAGAGCTCCAACAATCATCTATCCAAATGAATGGAGGTTAGCATCAGACATGTTCACTGTTCTTAGTCCTTTTGAGGAGGTCACACGGGCGCTCTCAAAACACAGCGCCTCCATCTCTGAGGTCATCCCCCTCCTGCATGGCCTGTGCTCCATCATCAGGTCATTGCATGTGGGAGGTCTTGCGGCTGGTGAGGAATCTGAGGATGAATCTGATCAGTTCATGGCTGGTGATGATGATCAGGATGCCACAGTGGGGCTGGGCCAAGATGTTGCGGCTGAATCCAGGGAAAAGTTAGGCACAGCAGCAAGGAGACTGGCAGCCAATCTGAGCAAAGAACTAGAATGGCGTTTCAAACCAATTTTTGCAAACTCCACATTTCTGCTTGCCACTCTCCTTGACCCCAGATATAAGGCCAGCTGTTTTCCAAACAATGTTGATGTGGAGGCACTGAAGAGGACATTACTCCTCAGGATGGAACTCTGTGACCCTGTGGCTACACCTGCAAGAAACACAGAAGAGGGGAGCGTCGTGGCTCAGGTGGATAAGGCGCCATACCATAAATCCGGGGACCCGGGTTCGATTCCGACCTGAGGTCATTTCCTGTTCCCTCCCCGCCTCTCTCTCCCGCTCATTTCCTGTCTCTACAGTGTCCTATCCAATAAAGGTGAAAAAAGCCCAAAAAAAATCTTAAAAAAAAGAAACACAGAAGAGACACCTGCCACCAGCAGCACTTCAGTCTTGTCTTTCCTGCAGAAAAAGAAATCGGCTATTCCAATGAGGACACGTTTACCATCAGGTGATGTGGAGGCCTACCTGGCAGATGGGGACATCAGCCTTACCAATGACCCAGTGAAATACTGGTCAGGCAAGCTTCAGTGGTGGCCCAATCTTACAGGCTTTGCACTGCAGCTTCTCAGTTGTCCACCTACAAGTGTCCAGTCTGAGCATGCTTTTAGCACAGCTGGAAATGTGGTCAGTCCACAGCGTGCAAACTTAGACCCTAGCCATGTGGAACAACTGGTCTTCATTAAAGTCAATGCAGATCTGAAAAACAGCATCGGACTATTTGATCCGTAGAACACAGTCCCCCCCGCCCCCCTCTATTTCTCTCTTACTCACTCACTCTCTCTCTCTCTCTCTCTCTCTCTCACACACACACACACACACACCTGGTGTGGAAAAAAAAAAAAGAACCAAAAAAAAAAAAATCACACTGATCATAAAAAAATTAAAAGTTAAAAAAATAAAGTTATGTTGAGTATGAAAACTCTTGTTCATTACATTTCATTTCATAATTGCAATAACCGCATGTGTTGTATTCATTGTTGCAAAACTTGTTCTGTAAATAGTTCGTTTGCTATCATGATTAAAACCATTGATCTGAAGCTCAATGCTGATGCTGTCCTGTAAATAGTTTTCTAATCAGCAATTAAATATAACAATTTCTGATCAACCCATATCAATTGCATGCTTAAAATAACATACTGGTTAAAGCCCCGCCCGTTTCAAGACAACAAGACCCACTTCCGGGTTAGGCCCTGCCCACTCCGAGTACGAATACGGATACAGATAATTCATATGGTTAACAGATACAGATAATGCTGTACTCGCTCATCCCTAATTTATACTGACCTTTGAAGCGGAATATAAAGTGTACATAGGGAAAGGAATTTTAGACACGCCAGATGAAATGTTCAGGATGATGCCCCGTCGTCTGTGGAAACACAGACACAATAAAGCGGTCATTAATGCAGCACAGCAATAAATATAGATCTGAAGAACCTGTTACTACTTATAGTCCACTAACCTTTCTACCATTCCAGGAAGGACAATATGGCACATCTGTATTGAAAAAAATAATGGAAATTCAAAGTGTCATATGTCTTATAAATATGTAGTGCATGCAAAAAGTAATTTTCCTATTACTTATAATTATATGAACATATAGTTATAAAGGAAGTGACTTAAATTGACTTGAGTCATCATACCTTGACCATTGCTTTGACATTACAGTTGATCACTTCATGAATTTTCTATGAGAGAATGCTATATTTAAAATGTTAAATTAATTTTAACAGCTTTAGTTCTCTCTCTCTCTCTCTCTCTCTCTCTCTCTCTCTCTCGCTCTCTCTCACACACACACACACACACACACACACACACACACACATGCACAATGACCCTAAATTTTTATTTCACATCATTGCAGCTAACAAAAATAAATCAAGATGCTAAATCACTGTGCTAAATATCACCACAGTATTGGGCTTTCAATGAATTCTTTGAACTGTTCTTGATCTGGGGCAGAATGACTGGATAGCATACATCTTTAATAGGAAAAAACAATAATTTGGTGAACATGTTTTAATTTATTTTGGGTTTTCTAAAATCAGCCCAAGGTCAAAATTATACATACAGGATTGAAATTATACATACAGCACATTTACTATTTAGTTAAATGTCCTTTAACAAATTTGACCTTGACCAGACGCTTTTGGGAGCCATCAATAAGCTTCTGGCAGAATTATGGTTGGATATTTGACCGCTCTTCTTGGCGGAATTGGTAGAGTTCAGTTATATTTGTGCATTTCCTGTGTGTTTCCAAGTTTTAAGCACATTTAGTTTAATATTGTTCAATACTGAAAAACATTGAATCTCTTATATAATGCTATCAATATAGTTTATTTTGTGCATTTTAGATTTTCTTTCTGCCACTTTCAGCCTCAAATATTGTTATTTGACAATCTACTCTTCCTCAATCACAAAAGAAGGGTCACACAAAAATGTCTATATTATGCAATTTTAAACCTATTTCTCATATCTAACCAGTGGGTCAAAGTACCCAGACAACATCAATATAAAATAACTATTCTGTGTATGAACTATACAAGTTAAGACCAGAGTAAGTGGTGATTTAACATTCAATGCTACATATTTTCTGATTTATATGGAATATGTTGAAAATGTATGAAAAAGTGAGAATATACTATACTCCTAGTAAAGAACCTATAAAATACTGAGTTCACCTCTTCCAGATGAATAGTTTCAAGTAATCTGTTGGGTATTTTACTTGGCAGAATTCCCACATTGTTAACTGTAATACATAAAGAAAAATGTTACATCAAATCAAATTAGATTAGACCTCTGACTGTTTTACACTAACAATTCACACCATCAGACTCATCAATTTGATTTGCTTGTTAGTTTGCAGCTAAAAATACATACCTAAAATGGCGATATCCAAACCCTGAATACTTTCCTTTATGCCTCCATAAATATCATCCTTGGTAAAGTCAGCGACAATTACCATGACATTTCTGTTTGTTTTAACCTCTGTTGGGAAAAGGAAAGAAGTCAGTCTGAGGCCAGACAATAGCACAAATCACTCCATCTATGTGCACTAGATTGTAATGTCCTGAATCACTCATGAACTGGCAAAAGTCACAAAAAATATTCAAGATTTTGATCCAAGTCCAGTCACATTGGTTTATGAAAATAAAACATGACCTGAACATTTGGAAATATTCATAGGCACTCCACCTATGTCTGTTGCGGCTCTGTCAAGCTTCTCTTTACTCCTGCTAATGATCACCACATTCAGCCCACATCTTGCAAACTGGGAAGAAATTTATAACTGACATTAATAGAGCATTTAAACAAGCTGTACTGCAAAATTCAGAGTGGTTCAGATACCTCGTCTGCATAAGCTCTTCCTATTCCTTCTGATCCTCCAGTGATGACTACAATAGAGATCATTAAGATTATATAGTAAGAAGACAATACTAAACATTACATGCCAACATAAAACCAAGTGACATAAATAATACACTCAAATTTCCTCTCGTGGTACTGCATCATTGCATGTGCATGTGCACTAGTGCATCTCAGACAATTAGAATATCATGAAAAAGTTCAGTATTTTCCATCAGTTATTTAAGAAAGGGAAAACAATATATTCTTGACTCATTAAATGTAAATTAAAATGTTTCAAGCATTTTTACCTCTGCCAAGGAGGTTATGTTTTCGGTAGTGTTTGTTTGTTTGTTTGTTTGTTGGTTTGTCTGTTAGCAACATTACGGAAAAAGTAATGAACGGATTGCTCTGAAATTTTTTCCAGAGGTGTGACTGGGCACAAGTAACAATCCATTAAATTTTGGCGGTGATCCAGATCACCTTCTGGATCCCGGATTTTTTTAAAGGATTAATTTTTTCCCCATTGAAATGAATGGGCGCGCGATGCAAAAAACAGATTTTTCCTTCTGTAGGCCAAACCGTAAGGTGTAAAGTCATGAAACTTGGTACACTGATAGAGGAGTGGACCCTGATTGATTTCATCAAGTTTCATGTTGGTATGTCTCACGGTCTAGCGCCACCAACTGATCACAGCCTTACATGCGTTCATGCACGTAACTTTTGATCCGTATGCCCGATTTTCATAAGTCTGGTGCTGTTGGTATCCTTGGAGCTAGACGATTCCAACGCACCCTATGATGTCATTCTCCGCCTAATTAGATTTTCCGCCATTTTGAATTTTGTCCAAAGTGAAGGTAGAGTGACCCTGGCCGCATGTTTAATCCGATCATCACAAAACTTGGCAAACATGATCTCCAGTCCATGCCTAATGAATGATATTCATTTCACTCTCATACATTGAAACGTTCGCCCGTGGCAGCCAATCAAAATCGATGGCGAAGCCACCAAACAGGAAGCGAGCTCATATCACGGAAATGCTTTGACGTATCAAGACCATATTTAGTCGCATGACTTTGGACACCATCCAAACTACCCTCATCAAATATGGTGTCATTTGGCCACTAGGGGGCGTCACAATTAGCAAAAACATATTTTGGCTCATATCTCAGAAACGCTTTGACATATCAAGACCATATTTGTTAAGATGACTTTCGGCACCAGTTCATGTACCCTCATCACATTTGGTGTCATTTGGCCTCTAGGTGGCACCACAATGAGCAAAAACATGTTTTGGGTCATATCTCTTTACGGATTTAGAATTACATCTACATTTTCATGTTAGTGATGCTCTGGGATGTCCCTGTAAAGAACCTTGCCAGCCTGTCATCTCTGTATGAGAATCCGCCTTGTGTCTTGGCCAAACTTTCGCGTGTTGACACAAAACTTGTCGTGTGGGCATGCGGTCGCCTCTCTTGCTGGGTCGCCATGGCAGCGCACCTGAGCAAGCACACTTTCGCATTTTCTCCAGAAATGCATTAGAGTTATTATTATTACCTCCGCCAAGGAGGTTATGTTTTCGGTAGCGTTGGTTTGTTTGTTTGTTTGTTTGTTGGTTGGTTTGTCTGTTAACAACATTACGGAAAAAGTAATGAACAGATTGTCAAGTCAAGTCAAGTTTATTTGTATAGCGCTTTTAACAATAAACATTGTCGCAAAGTAGCTTTACAGAATTTGAACGACTTAAAACATGAGCTAATTTTATCCCTAATCTATCCCCAATGAGCAAGCCTGTGGCGACGGTGGCAAGGAAAACTCCCTCAGACGACATGAGGAAGAAACCTTGAGAGGAACCAGACTCAAAAGGGAACCCATCCTCATTTGGGCAACAACAGACAGCATGACTATAATATTAACAGTTTTAACATGAAGACAGTTTCGTTGATGTTGTAACTCTTCATTGATGGAAACTTGAGTGCAAAACTGTTCATGACAACTGCAGTCCGAAAGTTAGCAAGTCAACTGTAGTCCTCAGCCATAAAAGCATTACTGTAAGAGTCCAGAGCATCCTCCAGGTGTGACTTTCAACTGTCCTCATGGGGCCATCCTCCACAGGAGCGATGCGATGAGACTCCAACCAGACACAGGGCACCAGGATAGATCAAGCAGGTCCGAG
The DNA here is from genome assembly GCF_027579695.1 of Neoarius graeffei. Lineage (NCBI taxonomy): Eukaryota > Metazoa > Chordata > Actinopteri > Siluriformes > Ariidae > Neoarius > Neoarius graeffei. The sequence goes on along the minus strand of NC_083578.1, from coordinate 56,685,091 downwards.
GAGCAGAAGAGGTCAGAATCTCGATCCCAGGACTGACATGTAACTCAGAGGGACAGATTTTTTTTTTGGGGGGGGGGGGGGTGAGAGGGAGAAAAAACATAGGTTGTTAGGTATGCCCAATGTCACCTGAATAAGTGTAGGCAACAGGTGTCAATGACTAAAAATAACACAAGTATTAAGTCTGTGTGGTAGGCTTGCAGAGACGAGAGTCCTGACATCAGGCATAATACACAACAATGGCATGTTAATATGGTTAAAAAATATCATGACCTGCTCTGGCTGGATGCTTGATTGGGTGATGGGAGCACACTCCTCAGCAATGAGACAGTTGGAATTATGGATCAGAGTGAGTGCAGGCAGATGCAGATGGGACCCTTAGGGCTGGCCAAGACAATTCAGTTACATTTCACCGGGTCTGGGACATGCGACAGAATGTCTGATGGCTGATTCCCTGCAGGCTACGAGAGCCAGTCGAGGTCTCCACCCTCTCCACCAAAAGATTTCCTGTTGACTCCATGTAACTCAGAGGGACAGATTTGGGGGGAGGGGGGAGAGAGAGACGGAGAGAAAACACAGGTTGTTAGGTATGCCCAATGTCACCTGAATAAGTAGGAACAGTATACATATTGCACTGAGTACAAGCAGGGACTCCGGCAACTAACTATAACAGCATAACTAAAAGGGGAGAGCTAGAAGGTAACACAGGCATGAGGGAGCCCCGGGACATAAAGCAGCAGCCACTACACCGTCAACAAACTCAAGTGAGCAAGCGAGTGGGGCCTGGCAGCATCCATACATCCAAGTTTACCAAAACACTCTATGTCTGAGGACCCTCCAGATCTACACCTTTACCTCATAAACACCATTAACAAAAGGCTTGACTAAACAGATATGTTTTCAGCCTAGACTTAAATGCTGAGACTGTGTCTGATTCCCGAACATTACTTGGAAGGCTGTTCCATAACTGTGGGGCTTTGTAAGAAAAGGCTCTGCCCCCTGATGTAGCCTTCACTATACGAGGTACCAGCAGATAGCCTGCACCTTTTGATCTAAGTAGGTGTGGCGGGTCATAGAAGAGCAGAAGTTAACTCAGATACTGTGGTGCGAGACCATTTAGTGCTTTAAAGGTTAATAGTAGTATTTTATAATCAATACGAAATTTGATTGGGACCCAATGCAGTGTGGATAAGACAGGGGTGATGTGGTCATATTTTCTAGTTCTAGTAAGGACTCTTGCTGCTGCATTTTGAACTAACTGGAGCTTGTTTATGCACTTATTGGAACATCCAGACAGTAAGGCATTACAATAATCCAACCTGGAGATAACGAAAGCATGAAGTTTTTCCGCGTCATGTAGTGACATTAAATTTCTTATCTTAGCAATATTTCTGAGATGAAAGAAAGCTATCCCGGTAATTTTATCAATGTGAGTTTCGAATGAAAGACTGGGGTCAATAATCACCCCAAGGTCTTTTACTGCTGCACGTGAAGAAACAAAGGCCATCCAGAGTTACTGTGTAATCAGAAAACTTACTTCTAGCTATATGTGGTCCTAGTACAAGTACTTCAGTCTTGTCAGAGTTAAGCAGAAGGAAATTAATAAGCATCCAGTGTCTAATGTCCTTAACACATTCCTCAATTCTATTAAGCTGGTGTCTCTCATCAGGTTTTGCAGAAACATACAACTGTGTATCATCAGCATAACAGTGGAAACTGATACAATGCTTACGAATAATATCACCCAGAGGTAACATATATAAAGAAAAAAGCAGTGGACCCAAGACAGAACCTTGTGGAACACCAAACTTTACGTCAGTACGTCTAGAAATATCACCATTTATATCAACATACTGATAACGATCAGTTACTGTAAATAAGAGCTGAGCCAGGAGAGGGCCGTTCCCTTAACTCCCACAACATTTTCTAGTCTATCCAGAAGAATGGAATGATCAATGGTATCAAATGCTGCACTAAGGTCAAGCAACACAAGTAGCGAGACACAGCCCTGATCAGATGCCAACAGTAGGTCGTTTACTACTTTAACCAAAGCAGTCTCTGTGCTATGATTAGGTCTAAATCCTGACTGATACATTTCATGGATGTTATTCCTATGTAAATATGAGCATAACTGCTGTGCCAAAACTTTTTCAAGGATTTTGGAGATAAAGGGGAGGTTTGATATTGGCCTATAATTGGACAGCTGACAGGGATCAAGGTCAGGTTTTTTAATCAGGGGTTTGATAACTGCTAGTTTAAAGGATTTGAGTACATAGCCAATCCTAAGACAAGAATTTATTATTTTTAGAAGCGGTTCAATTACTTCAGGTATTATCTGTTTGAATAGACATGTAGGTAAGGGATCTAGTACGCAAGTTGAGGCTTTTGATGCCGAGATTAATGAAAGTAATTCAGTTTCTTTAAAGGTCCCATGGCATGAAATTTTCACTTTCTGAGGTTTTTTAACATTAAAATGAGTTCCTCTGACCTTCTTAAGTCACCCCAGTGGCTAGAAATTTCATAATGTGTAAACCAAGCTATGCCCAATATTTGAGAATGGCGCGTCAAAACGGCGCGTTGAGAAGCTCTTCCCTTGCTGACATCAGCAAGGGAGATGATCCCCACGCCCCCCCTCTGGATTCCCACCCACTGTATGGATTGCCCGCCCAGCTCAAAAGTTGCCACCAAACATGGAAGTTGCGGTGTACATGGATGTGACAACACAGAAAAGAGTCTGTTTTTACTGCCGACGGGAGAGCCCCTGAAGACGCAGTGGCTTAATTTTATTTACTCCAATAATACGCCGTCGAGTCTACCTAAGACGGTGTATGTTTATCGGAAGCATTTTCCTGATGAATGTTTCCACAACTTGGGACAATACAGGGCAGGTTTTGCACATCAACTGTCACTGAAGCCTGGGTCCGTACCAAGCATCCCTGCCGCATCAGCCACAAACAGGGAACAAGTAAGTGTATAACTGTTAAGTCGTTTTGCCGTGTTTTAAAATCGGTGCGTTAGCCTTGCAATGGCTACATTAGCTGTGCAGCTAACCGCTTCCTGCAGTTAGCCAGGTACTCTGCGCTACAAAACCAAAAAGCATGCAGCATGCTCTGTTAAACTGAGTTTAGTCTGGAAATTGACTGTAACTTATGAGCTTATGTTTTGCCGTGTTTTAAAATCGGTGCCACGTTAGCCTTGCAATGGCTACATTAGCTGTGCAGCTAACCGCTTCCTGCAGTTAGCCAGGTACTCTGCGCTACAAAACCAAAAAGCATGCAGCATGCTCTGTTATAATAGCCAATCAAAACAGTTTTTACAAAGACACCCACATTCTTTTTTTTAAGTCACTCGTTCATTTTATTTGTTTGTTTGTTCAGTAAAAACCCAAACATTTGTTGAATTTATTTTATTTCCTCGCGTCGCACCTTAATGACGTCAGCGCGCGGTATTTTTCCCTTCGCGGTTTGTTCCTTCTCTCTCGCCATAGTAAGACACCCACATCCGCTTGTTCTGACCCACTGGAGGTAGCGGCACAGTGCTGTTAGCCAATCAGAGGTAACACGTTTACATGTCATGAATATTAATGATAAGACCCGCCCCCACCCTCTACCCTTCCCCACCTCCTGCTTCTCATTAGCAAAACGACACACTGGGAAAAGCGCTGAAATGGGGCTTTCTCCCAGGAGGCTATATCTATGTGCCAAGGGTTCATTTCAAGAAAGGCTGCGGATATAACATCCGGAAACCTCCACGAGCCCGTTTAAAGCATCAACAAACCACCATGCCATGGGACCTTTAAGGGGAGTAAAACATTCTAATTGATGATCTGATACAGTTATATGGTTAACTACAAGGTCACTTACATTGTCTGACCTTAAATTAGTAGTTTGAATTTTTTGTTGGATATTCTCAATTTTGTCATTAAAAAATTCATGAAATCGTTGCTATTACATACTGCAGGTGTGCATGTGTCTATAGTGGATTTATTCCTGGTTAATTTTGCTACAGTATTAAATAGGAATCTAGGATTATTTTTGTTATCTTCTATTAGGGAGGAGAGATATGTTGATCTCGCAGCACTAAGAGCTTTTCTATATTTCAGGAAGCTCTCCTTCCATGCTAATTTGAACACTACCAATTTTGTTTGACGCCATTTACGTTCCAATTTTTGAGTGGTCTGTTTTAATGTGCGAGTGTCATCATTATACCAGGGTGCTAATTTTTTGTCTCTGACCATTTTCCTTTTAAGAGGAGCTACATTATCTAAGGTATGGCGGAATGTTGACTCTAAGCATTCAGTTGCCTGATCAAGTTCTGCAGGGGCTGACAGTGACCCAATCAAAGTTGATAACTCTGGGAGATCATTTATAAAGCTCTGTGCAGTAGTTGACACGAATGTACGTTAGCATGGTGAGGTGCATATATTATTACCCAGACATAGTTTGAATGAGGAGATCATGATCTGAGATAACTTCAGATTGTGGAAGTATGACTATATTGTCTATGTTTAACCTGAATGTTAGTATTAGATCAAGGGTGTGACCACCATTATGGGTCGGTCCTATGACATTCTGATTAATCCCTACTGCATCTAAAATGGACACAAATGCTGTTTTTAAAGGGTCTTCTGGGTTATCGAAGTGAATATTAAAATCTCTGACAACGAAAGCTTTGTCTAAGGAAATAACCAGATCTGAGATAAAATCTGCAAATTCAGGAAGAAACTCAGAATATGGCTCCGGGGGCCTGTAAATAATAAGCAATGGAATTAACTGGGTAGACTTATTTTTCGAGGCTACATGCATTATATGAGTATGAAGAACTTCAAATGTATTAAATTTATAACCAGGTTTTTGTGTTACACCTAGATAATCATTATAAATAACCACAACGCCTCTTCCTCTGCCAGTTTGACAAGGCTGGTGTATATAACTGTGTGGCAGCAGGGGCGTGGTCAAGCGTCAGTCTGTGAATGGAGGGCGGAGTCAGGGAAGGTACCATACTGTAAGTGGCGGAATCACTGCACCTGACAGGAATTAACCTGTGTTTGTGTGTCTTCCCCAGTGACCGCGCCCTATAAGAGGAGAGGGAGGGTGGAGGAAGAGAGCTACTCCCCAACCTGGATACTTGTGTGCGTGCGTGTGTGTATAATTAAAGGCTGAAAAGCTACAATAAATGAGTTTTTGAGAACTCAGTTCTGGCCTGCCGTGCTTCTGTGCTCCACCCACCTAGAACACTTGTAACAGTGGTGCCGAAACCCGGGAACGGAGCGCAGGAGAGAACAGCCCCATGGAGTCCTCCCCCTTCAAGGACCTGATCCATGCCCTTGCCACGGCTCAACAGAGCCAGCACCAGGCGCTGGTCGCCCTCTGGAAGGAACAGGAGCAAAGGTTCGAGGCCCTGGTGCTGGTGCAGCAGGAATATCGCCAGGCATTCTGGCACCTACTCATGTCGGCAGGGGTGGGGGCCGGCACCTACTTGCATCGGCGGGGTCCACCACCTCCACCGCCGCAGGCCTTCCCCACCTCACCCTAACGAAGATGGGCCCGCACGACGACCCCAAGGCCTTCCTCGCTCTCTTTGAGCAGGCAGCAGAGGCGTGGGGTTGGCCGGTGGAACAGCGCATGGCGCGCCTCCTCCCCCTGTTCATGGGTGAGGTGTAGCTGGCCGTGCTGCAGCTCCCCACCGACAGCCGGCTGGTCTACGCGAACCTCTGCAGGGCCATCCTCCAGCGCGTGGGTCGTACTCTGGAGCAGCAGTGGCAGCGCTTCCGCGTGCTGCGCCTGGAGGAGGTCAGCCAGCCGTTTGCGTTTGGCCAGCAACTCTGGGATGCCTGCCGCCGGTGGCTGAGGGCCAACAACCGCGACGCTGAGGAAATAATCGATCTGGTGGCGCTGGAGCAGTTCGTCGCTCGACTTCCGGAAGGAACCGCGGAGTGGTCCAGTGCTATCGCCCTGCATCGCTGGATCAGGCCATCAAGCTGGTGGAGGACCATATGGCAGCCGTTCCAATGGCAGGACAGCGTGTCTCCCCTTCTCCCCTCCCCTCTCTCTCTCTCTCTCTCTCTCTCTCTCCCTTTCTGTTTCTTGTCCTCACCCCATTCCCCCACCGCGGAGGTGGGGGCCGGCTCCACCCCAGCTGGCCCGTCGCACCCGCGGTGTCCTACCATTACCTACTTCCATGTCTGTGTCTTCCCCCCCTCAGGTGAGTGATATCCAGAACACCGGTGCAGAGAGAGAGCCTGGGCCAGTGTGCTGGCGCTGCGGGGAGCCGGGGCACCTCCAGCATCAGTGCTCGGCGATGGAGGTGGGCGAGGTGGTCCGGATCCCTGACGCGCCAAGAACCGCCCTCGAACGGGCCGGAGTGTTTCGCATAGTGGTGAGTATCCAAGGGGATACGTATCAGGCTTTGGTGGACTCCAGCTGTAATCAGACCTCAATCCACCAAAGCCTGGTGCAAGACGAGGCATTGGGAAGAACACAGTTGGTGAAGGTGTTGTGTTGTGTGTGCACGGGGATGTTCACAACTACCCTTTGGTGTCGGTCCACATTCTGTTTCAAGGGAAGAAATTTAGTGTAAAGGCGGCGGTTAATCCTCGCCTTATCCACTCGATAATTTTGGGGACTGATTGGCCGGGATTTCAGGATTTATTGACGCACTTAGTGAAGAGTGGGTCCTGCCGTAGTTCAGGGGGGGAGGTGTGGCATTGGCGGGAGCAGCTGTCACAGAGCCGTCTACGTCATCACCGCGTCAGAGTGAGGAGCAGCAGGCCCCTCCTCCCTCTCTCGGGGAATCCCTCACGGATTTTCCGTTAGAGCAGTTGCGAGACGAGTCTCTGTGGCATGCGTTTGACCAAGTGAGAGTAATCGATGGTCAAACGCTCCAGCCAAACGCCACCCCATCCTTCCCCTATTTTTCCATTATTAAGGATAGGTTATACCGAGTGACACAGGACACTCAGACTAAGGAACAAATAACCCAACTTTTGATTCCAAAGAGCCACCGGGAATTGGTACTCCAGGCGGCTCACTTTAATCCCATGGCTGGACACTTAGGGCAGGATAAGACACTAGCCCGAATAATGGCCCAGTTCTATTGGCCAGGGATTCATGGCAATGTCCGTAGGTGGTGTACGGCATGCCGCGAATGCCAGTTGGTAAATCCAGTGGCCATCCCAAAAGCATCTTTGCACCCTCTACCATTAATTGAGACCCCATTCGAAAGAATTGGGATGGATCTTTTCGGGCCATCAGATCGGTCAACACGAGGGTATTGCTTTATTTTAGTTCTGGTGGACTATGCAACGCGATATCCGGAAGCAGTGCCGCTTTGCAATTTCTCCGCACGTAGTATTGCAGAAGCACTCTTCCACGCCATCTCCTGAGTTGGAAGCCCCAAAGAGATTCTGACTGATCAGGGCACTACGTTTATGTCACGCACACTGCGTGAACTGTATGGGTTACTGGGAATCAAGCCAATCCGCACCAGCGTTTATCACCCACAAACGGACGGCTAAGTCGAACGGTTTAATCGCACCCTCAAAAACATTCTCATTCTCATTATCTCTAGCCGCTTTATCCTTCTACAGGGTCGCAGGCAAGCTGGAGCCTATCGCAGCTGACTACGGGCAAAAGGCGGGGTACACCCTGGACAAGTGGCCAGGTCATCAGAGGGCTGACACATAGACACAGACAACCATTCACACTCACACCTACAGTCAATTTAGAGTCACCAGTTAACCTAACCTGCATGTCTTTGGACTGTGGGGGAAACCGGAGCACCCGGAGGAAACCCACGCGGACACGGGGAGAACATGCAAACTCCACACAGAAAGGCCCTCGCCGGCCACGGGGCTTGAACCCGGACCTTCTTGCTGTGAGGCAACAGCGCTAACCACTACACCACCGTGCCGCCACCCTCAAAAAACATAATTAAAAAATTTGTAAGTGAGGACGCACGTAACTGGGATAAATGGCTCGAGCCCCTGCTTTTTGCAGTGCGAGAGCTCCCACAAGCCTCCACGGGGTTCTCCCCATTCGAATTATTATATGGGCATAAGCTGCGTGGCATCCTAGATGTGCTGCGGGAAAATTGGGAGGAGGGACCTTCCCCGAGCAAAAATGAAATTCAATACATTATTGACCTGCACGCAAAACTCCACACCCTCACACACTTAACCCAGGAGAATTTGCGGCAGGCTCAAGAATGTCATGTCCGCCTGTACAACAGGGGCACGTGCCTTAGGGAATTCACACCGGGAGACAAAGTACTCATGTTGTTGCCCACGTCGAGTTCTAAATTAATCGCCAGGTGGCAAGGACCCTTTGAGGTCACATGGCGAGTCGGGGATGTTGACTATGAGGTGAGATGAATGGACAGGGGTGGGGCATTACAGATATACCACCTCAATGTGTTAAAATGCTTATGGATAGGGTCCTCTGCCCCCACGCCACCTATGCGGCCGCATACCTAGATGACATTATTATTTATAGTAATGACTTGCCGCAGGCACCTAAAACACCTGAGGGCCATCCTGGGGTCACTGAGGCAAGCGGGTCTCACAGCCAACCCGAAGAAGTGTGCGATTGGGCGGGTGGAAGTACAGTATCTGGGCTTCCACTTGGGCAATGGGCAGGTGCGTCCCCAAATCAATAAGACAGCAGCGATTGCGGCCTGCCCGAGGCCCAAGACCAAAAAGGGGGTGAGACAGTTCTTAGGGCTGGCTGGCTACTATCGTAGGTTTATACCTAATTATTCAGACGTCACCAGCCCACTGACTGATCTCACTAAAAAGGGGACACCAGATCCGGTCCAGTGGACGGAGCAATGCCAGCGGGCTTTCTCTAAGGTAAAGGCTGCACTGTGTGGGGGGGCCACTGTTACACTCCCCTGACTTTTCTCTCCCCTTTGTTTTACAGACGAACGCATTGGACAGAGAGCTGGGGGCTGTTCTGTCCCAGGAGGTGGAGGGGGAGGACCATCCAGTGCTGCACATCAGCCACAAGCTGTTGGTGCGCGAGGGCAGGTACAGCACCATAGAGAAGGAATGCCTCGCCATCAAGTGGGCGGTCCTCACCCTCCACTACTATCTGCTGGGGCGCCCTTTCACCCTCTGGTTGGATCACGCGCCCCTGCAGTGGCTCCACCGCATGAAGGATGCCAACGCGTGGATCACCCGTTGGTATCTGGCACTCCAGCCGTTTAAGTTCGAGGTGGTCCACAGGCCGGGGGCACAGATGGTTGTGGCAGACTTCCTCTCCCGTCAAGGGGTGGGGGGGCGGGGGAGTCGGCTGCAGGCCGGACGGCTCCCCTGCCTGAGTCGGGCGGTGGGGGTATGTGGCAGCGGGGGCGTGGTCAAGTGTCTGTCTGTGAATGGAGGGTGGAGTCAGGGAAGGTAAGTGGTGGAATCATTGCACCTGACAAGAATTAACCTGTGTTTGTGTGTCTTCCCCAGTGACCGTGCCCTATAAGAGGAGAGGGAGGGTGGAGGAAGAGAGCTACTCCCCAACCTGGATACTTGTGTGCGTGCGTGTGTGTATAGTTAAAAGCTGAAAAGCTACAATAAACGAGTTTTTGAGAACTCAGTTCTGGTCTGCCGTGCTTCTGTGCTCCACCCACCTAGAACACTTGCTACAAACTGTATCCAGGAGGACTCGCTTCATTTAATGCTATATATTCATTTGGCTTAATCCATGTTTCAGTTAAACAAAGTACATTAAACTTCTGATCAGTAATGAGTTCATTAACCATTAGCGCTTTAGATGTCAGAGATCTAATATTTAATAGCCCCACCTTTAGATCAAAGGTGCTGGCAGCAGCTGTACAGTCAGTATGATCTAATTTTATATTGATTAGGTTACTGGAGCAAACTCTCTGAAAATTTCTACCTTTTTGTTTAGCCCGGGGAACAGACACAGTCTCAATGTAGTGGACCCTGAGTGACGACTCTGTGCAGCTAGCAGACAGTTGGTTTAGCCTGTTCGTCTGCTCCCTGGTCTTGGCTCTGGATTGTCAGGCATTAACTAGGCCTGTCCTGAGACTATGACCTATGCTGCAGGAAATGAGAACAGCACCTTCCCGAGTGGGATGGATACCGTCCCGCCCTAACAGGCCAGCAGTGCCCTCGAAATTAGCCCAATTATCTATAAAGTCCACACTGTTTTCAGAGCACCACCTGGACAGCCAGCAGTTCAGCGACCATAACCTGCTGTAAGCTATATCGCCACGCCGCATTGGGATGGGGCCAGAACATACTACAGCATTGGACATTGCCTTCGCTAATTTAAACACCTCTACAAAGTTACTCTTAGTAACCTCAGACTGACGAAGGCGTATATCATTAGCTCCTGCATGGATAACTATCTTTGAGAACCTGTGCTTGCCTAGGACCCTAAGATTACCTGCTATGTCTGGCACCCTGGCTCCCGGTATACACCTGACTAAAGCTGCTGGTGCCCCTAAAGGCTGAGCTAATTTCACGTGCCATATGATAGAGTCCCCTATAACCAGAGCTCTTTCAGGTTTCTCAGTGGGTGCGTCATTAAGGAGAGCAAACCTGTTCGGCATGTGACGCGGAGAGGAGTGGTGCTCCCATGGGCGAGCCTCAGCAGTAGCTTTGGCTCTACACTTATGCTGCTGAGTCGTCACCCATTCACCCCACTGTAAGGGCTCTAATACCAGAGTTGGGGGATTGCTCTGAAATTTTTTCCAGAGGTGTGACTGGGCACAAGTAACAATCCATTAAATTTTGGCAGTGATCCGGATCACCTTCTGGATCCCGGATTTTTTTAAAGGATTCTTGGCGGAGGTCTACGCTCTCCGAGTGCTTTTCTAGTTCTATTTTAATTTTGATAATTATGGGATAGGCTCCAGCTTGCCTGCAACCCTGTAGAACAGGATAAAGCGGCTAGAGATAATGAGATGAGCTGTCCTATAGTGCAAAAAATAAAAAACATAAAACATATCCAAAAATATTAGAATATTTTATTTTGAGTTTGAGTAAAACAGTATAAATACTGTTTATCTGTCGGTCTAGTTCAGTACACGCAACCACAATCATGGGGAAGACTGCTGACTTGACAATTGTCCAGAAGATGATCATCGACACCCTCCACAAGGAGGGCAAGCCACAGAAGGTCAGTGCTGAAAAGCCTGGCTAGAAAAGGTGCACAAGCAACAGGGATGACTGCAGCCTTGAGAGGATTGTCAAGAAAAGTAAACTCAAGAGCTTGGGAGAGCTTCACAAGGAGTGGATTGAGGCTGGTGTCAGTGTATCATGAGCCACCACACACAGATGTCTTCAGGAAGGGGTTACAACTGTCGCATTCCTCATATCAAGCCACTCCTGACCCAGAGACAACATCAGAAGCATCTTACCTGGGCTTAGAAAAGAAAGAACTGGACTGTTACTAAGTGGTCCAAAGTCCTCTTTTCAGATGAAAGTAAATTTTGCATTTCATTTGGAAATCAAGCTCCTAGAGACTGGAGGAAGAGTGGAGAGGCACAGAATCCAAGGTTTTTGAAGTCCAGTGTGAAGTTTCCACAGTGTGTGATGATTTGGGGTGCCATGTCATCTGCTGCTGTTGGTCCACTGTGTTTTATCAAGTCCAAAGTCAATACAGCTGCTGACCAGGAGATTTTAGAGCACTTCATGGTTTCATCTGCTAATAAGATTTATGGAGATGCTGATTTCTTTTTCCAGCAGGACTTAGCATCTGCCTACAGCGCCAAAACTACTACCAAATAGTTTGCTGACCATGATATTACTGTGCTTGATTGGCCAGCCAACTCACCTGACCTGAACCCCATAGAGAATCTATGAGGTTCAGGTTCAAGAGGAAGATGAGAAACACCTGAGCCAAAAATACAGACGAGCTGAAGGTTGCTATCAAAGCAACCTGGGCTTCAATAACACTTCAGCAGTGGCACTGCTGAAGTGTTATTGAAGCCCAAGTTGCTTTGATAGCAACCTTCAGCTCGTCTGTATTTTTGGCTCAGGTGTTTCTGAGCCAAAAATACAGATTACCTAAGACCTAAGAAATTACCTAAGATCAATCAAAAAAAGGATTTACAATACACAAATCTCCAGCTTCTGAAAAGTATGTTCATTTATACACTCAATAATTGATTGGGGCAATCAGTTATTGAGTGTATAAATGAACATACTTTTCAGAAGTTGGACATTTGTGTATTGTAAATCCTTTTTTTGATTGATCTTAGGTAATATTCTAATAATTTGAAATACTGAATTTCTGATTTTCATGAACTATAAGCCATAATCATCAAAATGAAAACAAAACAAAACTTTATATATTTCATTTTGTCTGTAATGAATATGGAATACCATATTCATTAAAGGAAAGCTTACCTTTTTGGATTAAATTACAAAAAAACAAACTTTTTCACAATGTTGTAATTGTTTGAGATGCACTGGTATTGTGTTGTCAGACAATTATGTCGAAGTAGTAACCAAACCACAAAAAATATTGATAACCATAATTTATTATAAGTTTCCAAATATACTAGCCAATGACTTGTATTAGTATGTGTTCATATTTATACAAGTAGCTTAGCAGTTAAATGACTTTGCTTGTAATTAGTTTAAATCCCAGGACTACAACAAAATTATTGGTCCCTTGAGCAATGCCATTAACACTGAAATGCTCAGATTTTTACTTCCATTTAAATTTGCTTAATTTGGTGGATGCTTATCCAAAAGTGACTTGCAATGGAAATAGGATGCAACTGAGCAGTTGAGGGTTAAGGGTCTTGTTCAAGGATATAACTGTGTTCTGTGGGTGGTAGAAATGGGCAACTGGACTTGCTTGAAGATTCTTGAAAATGTTTCACCTCTCGTCCAAAAGGCTTCCTCAGTTCCGTCTGACTAATAGGGAGTATCAGATATTTATCCTCTCCTGGCTCAGAATCAGAATCAGAATTCTGATGACCAGCTCATCTAAGGTGTCATTGAGGCATCATGTTGGTGTGGGTCGCTGGAGGCTGGGTGTGAACGGCGAGTCATTAGGGTGATCAAAGGATTGCCCGTTAGGGTGACCAGTGGCAATCTGACTCTCTCTGTCCTCCTGTGAGTCCCCGAAAACAGCTGGGCCCTGGCGCACACCCAGCCATCTGGGAAGAGTGTCCAAGACCACCTTGTAGATGGTTGACAAATGATGTCTTAGACCCCCACCTCTGTTCAGTGATGGCTGTTCCAGGTTGACAAAAATGGTTTCTTTGACTCCTCGCTCATACCAACGATCCTCTCTGGCTAAAATGTGTATGTCACAATCCCGAAATGAGTGTCCTTCATTGTTAAGATGAATGTAGACAGCCGAGTCCTGGCCTGAGGAGCTGGCTCTCTGACGTCACAGGGTCACGTGACGCCCCGGTGTCCGCCATTTTGAAGGTCAAGCTAGCTAATGTCAACAACATAGTAGCTGGTATGTTACTGCAGCAATGTTTACGTTCAGTCATTTGGATGACTGTTAAAACCTTTCAGTCTCAAGTTTTTCCTTTACTGTATTTACTAGTTTACTGTAATTATGATTATGTTCCAGTGGGTGGTGAGAGTCGAAAAGTAGGTACTGGTCTGTGTGTGTGGGTTTCCGGTAGACCTCGATACTAAGGCTTCTGTCTTGTCTAATGTGTACATCACAATCCAAGAAGGCTAGATTATTCCCACTGACATCCTCCCGAGTGAAGTTGATGTTGCTATCCACTGCATTGATGTGTTTCGAGAAAGCTTCCACCTCCTGGATTTTGATTTTAACCCAAAATCCAGGAGGTTTAGATACGTGGATGATACTTGGGTTAAAATCAAAATCCAGGAGGTGGAAGCTTTCTCGAAACACATCAATGCAGTGGATAGCAACATCAACTTCACTCGGGAGGATGTCAGTGGGAATAATCTAGCCTTCTTGGATTGTGATGTACACATTAGACAAGACAGAAGCCTTAGTATTGAGGTCTACTGGAAACCCACACACACAGACCAGTACCTACTTTTCGACTCTCACCACCCACTGGAACATAAATTGGAGGTCATTAGGACCTTGCAACACAGGGCTCAGAACATTCCTACAACATTAGAGGGAAAAGAGAAGGAGCAGAATCATATCAAGAAAGCACTTCAGAATTGTGGTTATCCCAACTGGGCTTTCCTAAAGAGCATAAAAAGGAACATAACTGACAAGGATGATAACAGGAAAAAACGCAAGAACATTGTCATTCCCTACATTTCTGGTTTATCTGAGAAACTCAGGAGGATCTTCTACAAACACAACATTCCGGTACATTTCAGACCCAATAACACCCTGAAGCAGAAACTGGTCCACCCTAAGGACAGAATACCCAGACACAAACAGGACAACGTAGTGTATGCAATTCAGTGCAGTGAGAATTGCACAAATTTGTATATTGGGGAGACGAAACAACCGCTATACAGGCGCTTGGCCCAACACAGGAGAGCCAGCTCCTCAGGCCAGGACTCGGCTGTCTACATTCATCTTAACAACGAAGGACACTCATTTCGGGATTGTGACGTACGCATTTTAGCCAGAGAGGATCGTTGGTATGAGTGAGGAGTCAAAGAAACCATTTTTGTCAACCTGGAACGGCCATCACTGAACAGAGGTGGGGGTCTAAGACATCATTTGTCAACCATCTACAAGGTGGTCTTGGACACTCTTCCCAGACGGCTGGGTGTGCGCCAGGGCCCAGCTGTTTTCGGGGACTCACAGGAGGACAGAGAGAGTCAGATTGCCACTGGTCACCCTAACGGGCAATCCTTTGATCACGCTAATGACTCGCCGTTCACACCCAGCCTCCAGCGACCCACACCAACATGATGCCTCAATGACACCTTAGATGAGCTGGTCATCAGAATTCTGATTCTGATTCTGAGCCAGGAGAGGATAAATATCTGATACTCCCTATTAGTCAGACAGAACTGAGGAAGCCTTTTGGACGAGAGGTGAAACGTTTTCAAGAATCTTCAAGCAAGTCCAGTTGCCCATTTCTACCACCCACAGTTTACTATGACCTGGATGATTGAGAATCTTCACAGACATATAACTGTGTTAGCTAGCTGGTATTTGAAATTACAGCCTTGCAATCAGTACCCCAAAACTTCAACCACAGAGCCACTGCTTCCTACCACAATTCCACTTGCATTGTGTGTGCCTCAAATGCAAGTTGTTTTGGATAAAAGATTGTCAAGTAAATGTGAATCACATTATATTCTATATGAAAACAGGGTGGTACAATCAGAAACAAATGAAGTATATATTTTTTCAAGCCCACTAGTATTGTCGATGCCACATGTCAGTGTTTGACATGGTTTAATGATTATCTGATTAGTATACTTCAATAAGTATTCAGAAGATGATAAACATGACATCACATTGACAAACACACATTCAGGCAGAACAGGATAGTTGTGTGTGTGTGTGTGTTTGTTTTAACAGTGTGTACCGTACTTGAGAAGCAACTGTGTGCCCAGATGCTTGATAAAGGGAATGCTAGAGCCAGGAGCTGTTCAGCATATTCTCCAAAAGCATGGTGTTTTTTTTGTTTGTTTGTTTGTTTGTTTGTTTGTTTGTTTGTTTGTTTGTTTGTTTGTTTGTTTGTTTGAGTCTGACAATCATCACTGCTTGTTTTTATTTCAGTGGGCTTCTCCCATTGTCCAGTAACTATTTATGCAAGTGGGGAAAAATTAAATCAGAGTGGTGTATTAAAATGGGTAGGAACACACACACACACACACACACACACACACACACACATAAAATGACATTTCAGGCAGTTCGTGAATGGCCATTCATTCATGCATGCCAAATTGATCTTGTCAAACTCAAGGGGAAGGAAATCGTGTAATACACCCTGGAACATAGTGTTCTAATTGCCTTTTTCCTTTGTCTCTCGTACATTAAAGAATGGCAAATAGACAAAGCTTGGGAACAAGTTTTGCATTTTCGATGTGGTATCCCACATCAGTTGAGGGTTTCTCTTTTGGAAATAATGCAAGTGTAATTACAGACCTTATTATGGAGGGAGGGAGGCATGGGGGGATGGTGAAAAGTTCCTAAATTCAGAATGAGTCACAGGGCATGTAAGGTGACTGACTACTTTTTGGTTTCTCTCATGTATCATATAGTGAGTTATTTAGACAGTAGATTATAATTAATGTAAGACATTGCAAAGAATAAGTCTTGTGCTATACTCCCTTATAATTAATTGTTTTTATTTCCCTGCCAACTTTTTTCCAGTTTCACTGAAGTCTCACTTTGGTTTCTCTATTATGGCTTCAGGGGTTCTGTTGACCAGTGCCAAGAGCCAACACCTACAATACTAGTCAAACATTTGGACAAGTCTACACATTCATAGGTTTTTATTTATTTTGACCATTTTATACATTGTTAAACAAAAAGGAAGACACTAAAGCTATGAAATAACATATATGGAATGATATGGTAAACAAAAAAGTGTTTAACCCCCCCAAAAAAAAACATTTCATATTTTAGATCCTTCAAAGTAGCCAGCGTTTACCTTGATGACACATTGCACATTGTCATTATTTTAACCACCTTCATGAAGAAGTCACATAGAATGCTTTTCAGTTAAAAGGTGTGCCTCATCAAAAGTTAATTATTGGAATTTTTTGCCTTCTTAATCAAACAGTAAATAGTAAAACAGTAAATAGTAAATAATATAAATACAGTAAATAGTCCTATTCCACAACTGTAGTAATCCATATTATGTCAGGAATCACTCCTCTAAGTAAAGAAAAATGACAGTCCATCATTACTTTAAAACTTGAAGTGTATTTAAATTAATAAAAATAAAGAAAAAAAAACTTGAATTAGAAGTCATGTCCAAACTTTTGACTGGTACTGTATGCAAACACTTAAAATGAAGCATATACAGACAGAAATATGAAAACATCACCATATAAACATGATACATAAAGATTGGTGTGCACTGATTTTATTGAGTAAAGAATACCTCACCTGCCCATTTTCCCATGGAGGTAAAGAAATTCCCAGGAATTGGCCAACAGACCCTTGTAGCAAGCATCATAAACATGTGTGCCAGCCAAAAGAGGACAACACAGGCACCACTCACGACAAAGATAAGCTCAATCAGTGCCATTCCAGAAACATAGGCTTCCTTTAGGACAGGAGCTGAGCATATCCTGACAGCAAGCCTGGTCTCTTTTGCACTGCTTTTCTCCTCTGTTGGCTTCTCAAACACAATCCTCAAGCTCACACGCACTCCCACTGACTGATGCCAGACTCACCCAATCAGACCCAACAAGTTTTCCACTGCAATTACATTGGTTTGTGGGAATTTGTGCAGGTAATTTGATTGTTCTCTTGACTATCAACAGTTAAAGGCAAAGTGAGGCATGAAATATTGGCAAAGATCTGAGAACAGTGCTACCATGTCTCTTGCCTTATGCAAGTGATATTCAAAGGACATGCCAAGTTCAGTGAACTCATGTTTGCAAGCACATTATGACAACTCTGTTATTCTTCATTTTATTTGTATGCATGTCCTTGTTTTTCTGTCCTTGGCAGGATCCAAAACACTGATCGTGTGGACTTGTGTGGGTATTTTTCAGGGTCCTGTCAGATAATTTGTATTTTTCCAAAAACAAATCTACTTTTTTATTTCAACCTTGGATTTGAGTTCCTGAGCTTTATGGATAAAGAATGTATGATTATTGTTATAGTTAAGCATTGTGTTAAGTGAGTCTTACAATTAAGTCTAAGTTCTTAAAGCATTCAAAGCTTAAAATCTGCAGTGGGAGTAATTGGAATTATTCTTTTGTGTGGAATATATTTCTATTGCTTATACAGTGCCCTTCATGATTATTGGACCCCTTGTAAAGATCCATCCATCCATTATCTGTAGCCACTTATCCTGTGTAGGGTCGCAGGCAAGCTGGAGCCTATCCCAGCTGACCATAGGCGGGGTACACCCTGGACAAGTCGCCAGGTCATCACAGGGCTGACACATAGAGACAAACAACCATTCACACTCCCATTCACACTTACTTATTTTTAATTTAGAGCCACCAATTAGCCTAACCTGCATGTTTTTGGACTGTGGTGGAAACCGGAGCACCCGGAAAAAACCCACGCAGACACAGGGAGAACATGCAAACTCCACACAGAAAGGCCCTCATTGGCCACTGGGCTCAAACCCAGAACCTTCTTGCTGTGAGGCGACAGTACTAACCACTACACCACCATGCCAATCCCCTTGTAAAGATTAGTAAAAAATAAATTAATTAAAATAAAAAGTTAGAAAAAAATCCACCTTTTGGTGAAGTAGCTTCATCTCACTGAAATAAATTTATTGAGAGAAAAACAAATCCCTAATCAAGAAATAATTATTTTAAAAAAACCACATGCCACTATTATTGGCACCCCTACATTTATCTTTTCCTTTAACATTTATCTTGAGTATATTTCCTTTTCAATATGGTGAGATATTTTGGACAATTATTTAAAAAATAAATGACATTCCAAGTATTCAGGATTTGTTTTTAGAAGTAACTATAGGTGAGCAACATTGATGCCTCTGGTTACAGACTTTATCTTGGTAGCAGGGCAGTCAAAATAGATAGTTTTGATTTTATCTTGACTGAACACTTAACTGCTTAACACTCTATAATACTCATTATGATGTAAAGATTTTATAAACATAAAATAGGTCAATTAAACAGTATTAAAGGAAATGTTCAGAAATATATTGTTAGGAATCCCGGGTCGCTGGTGTAGTGATCCAGCAAACCCCCACTAGGCCACTGACTCAAGTGCAGAGGAGTGAGGCGAAAGTAGAGTAGAAAAAACAGTTTATTTACAATATTAAAAATCCAAGGCAAAAAACAAAAGTATAATCCAAATGCTCAGAAGATAACCGGGAAAAAAACAAAAAGTTCAAAATCAAAACAAAGAGTCAAAAAACCAGAAAAGAAGAGGCAAAAATTCAAACGCTCAGAAGATCCAAAAAATGGTAAATACAAAGTCCCAAAAAGTCCAAAAGAAAGCAAAGTACAAAAACCACAAAGACATAGGCAAGGAACACGGAACAGAGGTTACTGGAGCTAAACATAACAGCACAAAGACTCCGTGACAAGAGGTTAAATTGAGGAAGTATATATACACACAAACTAAATAGGACACAGGTGACAATAATGAGGACTAGGCGGGGCACAAGGCACATGGAAAAACAAAGGCACATGGCTGTCAAAACAAAAACACAAAACACAGAAACAGTGGCGGCCTCTAGAGGCCAAAACAAACATGACGACAAGATAAGGAAATAACAGCGGCCTCTAGAGGCCAAAACAGTCCCAGTCCTAACAGGACCCCCCCCCCCCCCCCCCAAGGAGCGTCTCCTGATGTTCCCAGGGTGATCCAGATGGGCCGAATGGAAGTCCCGACACAGATCCTTGTCTAATACGTCCCTAGCGGGAACCCAGCAGTGCTCCTCAGGGCCACAGCCCTCCCAGTCCACTAGATATTGGAGCCGCCACGGACCCAGCGGGAGTCCAGCAGACGGCGCACAGTGAACACGGTCTGACCCTGGAAGATGCAGGGGAGTGGGGGATTCCTAGGGGCAGGGGCATACGTGGATGACAATACGGGCCACAACAGGGAAACATGGAATGTGGGGTTGATCCTTAGAGTCCGGGGCAACTGGAGCCGGTAGGCGACAGGGTTCACCCTGCACACAACCTTGAAGGGGCCACTGTAGCGAGGAGCAAGCTTGCGGTTCTCCACCCACAGCGGAAGGTCCTTGGTGGACAGCCAAACCTGCTGCCCAGGGCGGAAAACGTGGGCAGGCCTTCTATGGCGGTTGGCCTGAGTCTGGTTGGACCTGGAAGTCTGGATGAGGGTCCTCCTGACCTTGTTCCAGGTCTTGCGACACCGTCTCATGTACTGGTTGACCGAGGGCACCTCAGCGTCCTCCTCCTGGTCTGGAAACAGAGGTGGCTGGAACCCAAACTGGCACTGGAATGGCGACAACCTGGTGGCAGATGACTGCAGGGTGTTGTGGGTGTACTCTGCCCATGGCAGCCAGGTGCTCCAAGATGTCAGGTTATCCATCGCCAGGCCTCGCAGGGTGGTTTCCAGGTCCTGGTTGAGCCTCTTGGTCTGGCCGTTGGACTGGGGGTGGAACCCAGAAGAGAGGCTGGCAGTGGCCCTGATGAGTTTGCAGAACCCCCGCCACACTCGGGAGGAGAACTGGGGCCCCTGGTCTGAGACGATGTCCTGCGGGAGACCAAAGACTCGGAAGACATGAGTAAATATACTTTTGGCTGTTTCAAGAGCAGAAGGAAGTTTGCACAGTGGTATGAAGCGGCAGGCTTTGGAGAATCTGTTGACAATGACCAAAATGACAGTGTTACCTTGTGAGTCGGGAAGACCCGTGATGAAGTCGACTGCCACATGGGACCAGGGACGCCGGGGAATGGGCAGAGGATGCAGGAGGCCCTGGGGATGCTGTCGTGGGTTCTTGCTTCTGGTGCACACCTCACAGGACAGGATGAATGACCTCACTTCCTTCTCCATGCTTGGCCACCAGAAGCATCTTTTCAAGAAGTCCAGGGTCCTCCGAGCTCCCGGGTGGGCGGTGAGAGGGGACGAATGACCCCACTGAAGAACCTTGGCCCGGGCTTGACGAGGGATGTACAGGAGGCCCGGTGGCCCCGTCCCAGGGCCGGGGTCCTGGCGTTGAGCTTGTCAGACGGCCTCCTCAACACCCCAGCGGACAGGGGCCACAATCCGAGACACAGGGATAATAGGCCCAACTTCACTCTCGCTGTTGTTGGGTGAGAATAGCCTGGAGAGCGCGTCCGGTTTGGTGTTCTTAGAGCCAGGGCGGTACGATAGGGTGAAGTTGAACCGGCTAAAGAACAAGGCCCACCTAGCCTGTCGTGGATTCAGTCTCTTGGCTTGCAGGAGGTACTCCAGGTTCTTGTGGTCCGTCCAAACCAGGAATGGATGTTGTGCTCCCTCCAACCAGTGTCTCCACTCCTCAAGGGCCAGTTTGACTGCGAGCAGTTCCCGATCCCCCACATCATACCGGGACTCCGCATGGCTCAGGCGGTGGGAGAAGTATGCGCAGGGGTGCAACTTTCCCTCCGAAAGTTGAGAGAGGACCGCGCCGACGCCACTGTCCGAGGCGTCCACCTCCAAGACGAATGGTTGCGATGTGTCTGGGAGGACCAAGATGGGTGCCGTGCAGAAGCGGTGCTTGAGGTCCCTGAACGCCTTTTCCGCCTGAGGAGACCAGACAAAAGATCCACCTGTCTTCTTGGTGAGGTCCGATATGGGTGCTGCTACAGAACTGAAATTCCTGACAAACTTGCGGTAGAAGTTAGCAAACCCTAAGAACCACTGAACTTCTTTAATGGACTTGGGAATGGGCCAGTCCCGGACGGCCAGGGTCTTGGCTGGATCCATCTGGAATTGTCCTGTTCGTACAATAAAACCCAGAAAGGAGACCTCGGGGACATGAAACTCACATTTCTGGGCTTTGGCAAACAGATTGTTCTGTAGCAGCCTCTTGAGAACCTGGCAGACATGGTGGCGGTGCTCCTGCACGGTCTTGGAGAATATTAGGATGTCGTCGAGGTAGATGAAAACGTACTGATTGATCATATCCCTCAAGACGTCGTTGATAAGGGCCTGAAACACTGCTGGCGCATTGGTGAGTCTGAAGGGCATAACTTGGTACTCGTAGTGCCCTGATGGGGTGTTAAAGGCAGTCTTTCACTCATCTCCCTGTCGGATGCGGATGAGGTGGTATGCATTCTGTAAGTCCAACTTGGTGAAGACAGTGGCGCCTTGGAGCAGATCGAACGCTGTGGACATCAGCGGAAGGGGATAGCGGTTGCGCACAGTGATCTTGTTCAGGCCCCTGTAATAAATACACGGCCGGAGCCCCCCATCCTTCTTGCCGACAAAGAAGAAGCCGGCACCAGCGGGTGAGGTGGAGGGTCGAATGAACCCAGAGGCCAAGGTGTCCTTGATGTACTCCTCCATGGCCTTGCGTTCTGGCTGAGAGAGGGAAAACAGTCTGCCACGAGGAGGGGTAGCCCCAGGGAGCAAGTCGATGGCACAGTCGTAGGCACGGTGCGGAGGAAGAACGGCGGCCCTGCTCTTGCTAAAAACTTCTTTCAGATCCCAGTACTCTGTGGGAACTTGAGATAACTCGATGAGATCAGGAGGCTCGGCAGGAGACACAGGAGAGCTGGAGAGCAGACAAGAGGCATAGCATGCAGGACCCCATTCCACAACCTGGCTTGTTACCCAGTCTATACGAGGGTTGTGGCGGGTAAGCCAAGGAAGGCCTAGAATCAGCGGGAACTCTGGTGAATGAATCAGGTGCAGGGATATTTCTTCTTGGTGATCTTGGGACTGGAGAAAGACTGGAGAAGTTACTTGGGTGACTCTTCCGTCACCTAACGCTTGGCCATCCAGGGCAGACACAGACAGTGGGACTTCAAGAGGAGCAGTAGGGACATTGATTCTTCGGGCGAAGTGGACATCCATAAAGTTTCCAGCCACCCCGGAGTCTAGCAAGGCCTGACAAGAGTGGACGGACTCACCCCAGGAGATGGAGACAGGGATGTAGACTCCTTGGCCGGGAAGTTCGGGAGAGAGGGTAGGCCCCGTCACAACCCTCCCTCAGCTGGACGGGGCGGTCCTTTTCCCCTTGAGCTCGGGACATGATGCTCGGAAGTGGCCAGGCTTGCCACAGTAGATGCAGCACTTGTCCCTCCTCCTGCACTCCCTTTCAGCTGTGGAGAGACGAGTACAGCCAACTTGCATGGGCTCTGGACAGTCACTGGAGGACGTGGACGGACTCCAGGTTGAGGCAGTGAGGCAAGGGGAACTCAGGACTTGGTGGCGCTCTCTAATCCAGTTATCAAGATGAATGGCATGCGAGATCAGAGTTTCGAGGTCACTTGGGCATCCGATAGAGGCCAGACCGTCTTTGATGGGGTCAGACAGACCATGGTGGAAGGCTGAAACCAGGGCCGTCTCATTCCACCCACTGACTGCTGCGAGCGTCTGGAACGAGATGGCGTAGTCTGCAACACTTCCTCCTTGCCGGATGGACATGAGCTTTCTGGCTGCGTCTTTACTGATGTCCGCCTGATCGAAGACACAAAGCATCTCCTCCGTAAACAGCTTGAAATCAGAGCACTTGGGTCCCTGTCTCTGCCAAATGGCCGTTGCCCAAGCTTGTGCCTTACCAGCTAACAAGGTTATCACAAAGGCAATCTTGCGGCGATCCGTAGTGTAGGTGGTAGGCTGGAGCTCAAAGGTGAGTTGGCACTGGGTAAGGAACTCCCAGCACTCACCATGCTTGCCGTCATACCTCTGTGGTGCAGGAAGGCTGGGTTCATGAGGTGAAGGAGGCAGCGTGGCGGGAGGCAGTGGAGCAGGAGCAGATGGTGGAGCAGTATCAGGAGATGCAGGCAGAGGAGTCAGCTGTGCCAGGGTTTTCCCAATTTGCTGAAGCAGTACCTCGTGGCGAGCAAGGGCCTCACGTTGGCTTGCAAGTGTTCGTCCATGGGTGTCATAATTCCCTGAAGGTTTGCCGGGTAGACCGTTGAAGACGCCTCTGCTGAGTCAGTCATGACGGAGTTTTTCTGTTAGGGTTTTGCTGGGAATCGAACCCAGGTCACTGGTGTAGTGATCCAGCAAACCCCCACTAGGCCACCAGGGGAATGACTCAAGTGCAGGAGGAGTGAGGCGAAAGTAGAGTAGAAAAAACTGTTTATTTACAATATTAAAAATCCAAGGCAAAAAACAAAAGTATAATCCAAATGCTCAGAAGATAACCGGGAAAAAAACAAAAAGTTCAAAGTCAAAACAAAGAGTCAAAAAACCAGAAAAGAAGAGGCAAAAATTCAAATGCTCAGAAGATCCAAAAATGGTAAATACAAAGTCCCAAAAAGTCCAAAAGAAAGCAAAGTACAAAAACCACAAAGACATAGGCAAGGAACACGGAACAGAGGTTACTGGAGCTAAACATAACAGCACAAAGACTCCGTGACAAGAGGCTAAACTGAGGAAGTATACTGTATATACACAAACTAAATAGGACACAGGTGACAATAATGAGAACTAGGCGGGGCACAAGGCACATGGAAAAACAAAGGCACATGGCTGTCAAAACAAAAACACAAAACACAAACAGTGGCGGCCTCTAGAGGCCAAAACAAAAATGACAAGATAAGGAAATAACAGCGGCCTCTAGAGGCCAAAACAGACCCAGTCCTAACATATATATTTGGAAGGTACACATTGTGGTTTTAACTTTTAAAGTTAAGACTAAATACTGTATCTACAAAAAAACAACAACATGGTGATTCACAATGTGTGTCATTTTTGTTGATTCACATCAGTTTATGTTGTTTGCCTATTTGCTTCTCAAATCATACATTGGCATTACATATTGGCCTACTGATTTATGAAATTCCACATAGTGAATTTCACAGTTTCAGCAATTCAGCAATTCACAGTTTACAGCAGAGGTAAAGGAGGTAAGTTTCACACTTTGATGACTTACTGCATTTCTACAGTGAACAGCATTGTCCTGTCTCACAGGAGCTGATGATATTGGTGCTGCATGAGCCAGCATTATCTCAGTATTCTGTGGTGTTCTTGCCCTTATCTTAAATTTGGCTTTCATATCCATTCAAAGGCAACTCACAGTGTTGACTCTTCAGTAAGCTATATATCTCTTTTTTGAGGCCTGGGATATAAAAGCTATGATTTTACAAGAGACAGATCCATCATATGAAGCACAATCCTGTGATACCATAGTTTTTTATTTAAAGAGGTCTACAAAAGAGCAATTGATGAATATATGCTTAGAAAATTCAAAACCTTTAAAGCTGGGTAGGTAATTTTTAGAAGCATTTTTTTGGTTATCATTTTTGAAGTTTTCTTTACATGCTGACAGCAATTAATAAATTACTGCTGATTCACCTATGATTCACATATATCAGGAAACTAAGAATGATTATATTATCTATTTATAACTTAAAGAACTATATAAAAAAAGTCTATAGTTTGGCATGTAATCTCTACAGTTTCATTTCTTTTTCTTTTTTTAATCTTGCCTTTGCATGTTAACTAATGGGTTGGCTAAACTAGGGACTAAGAGCAATGTTACAGCATGATTGTCATGCCACTTCACTACTCTATGCTAGACTCCATCATGCCTGGCTTCCCTGCCCTCCCCTTCATTACAACAAATTTTTACCTCTGCCAACTTTGTTGGAGGAGGTTATGTTTTTGTCTCCGTTTCTTTGTTTGTCTGTCTTTTCCCAATGTAACTCAAAAAGTAGTGAATGGATTTTGATCAAATTTCGAAGAAACGTGGGTCATGAGCCACAGAGCAATTAATTAGATTTTGATGCAAATCCAGATATGTATGCAGATCCAGGATTTTTTTTGTCTCTTCCCAACGTAACTCAGAAAGTAGTGAATGGATTTTGATGAAATGTGGTGTACAGCTTTAGTATTATCTTAGGTTCAAGTGATTTGATTTTGATATTGATAATCTCTAGCTTGGTGGAAGTATACACTCTAGTTGTTCCATCTGCTGAAGCAATTTAGGATAGATATAGCACATGTAAGAGCCTATTTCCAGTTACATGATGCCGTCATCACAGGATTTCCTACAACAACAACAAAACAACATCTTGTGCAAAAATGCAGCAGGGTTTATATTAACATGTAATAGAAATTGAGATCTTCACTTCACTGGCTACCTGTTTCCTTTATAATATTATTAATTGTTTTCAATCTTTTATTAAAGACATAGTAGGTAATTTTAGAGAAACCAACAAAAGTAAGCTAGATTTTGAAAGTATCCAACCAAAAAAATCCCACCCCCTCCCTTCAGCGCTGTCTCCAAAGCCACTCCTCCAAAACACATAAACGCAGCACACTTACTGATTACTGCTGAAGGACGAGTTCAGAAGAAAGAGAATGGGGGAGCACAGTGCATTGTTGTCATATCTAACAAACCAAATTCCCCCCCAAAACAAAACAAAACAAACCAGATAACTCCTTCAATTGTCACCATCATTGAAAAGTCATACTGATATTCATTCTTGTTTGACCTCTTGCTTTTGCTGCCTTCACATGCTAGTCAGAAGGGCCTACATTATACTTGCGATGTCAGAATTCTGAGTATGTCATGTTCACATGCTGTAGTCAAGGGCAAAATGAAAAATAACAGATGCAAAATCCCTTCTCATTTGTTTCTTCTGGAAATCCTATTTTAATTCCATAACTCCATCCATCCATTATCTGTAGCCGCTTATCCTATACTGGGTCACAGGCAAGCTGGAGCCTATGCCAGCTGACTATGGGTGAAAGGCAGGGTACACCCTGGACAAGTCACCAGGTCATTGCAGGGCTGACACATAGAGACAAACAACCATTCACATCTACGGTCAATTTAGAGCCACCAATTAGCCTGACCTGCATGTCTTTAGACTGTGGGGGAAACCGGAGCACCCAGAGGAAACGCAGACATGGGGAGAACATGCAAACTCCACACAGAAAAGCCCTCGTCGGCCACTGGGCTCAAACCCAGAACCTTCTTGCTGTGAGGTGACAGTGCTAACCACTACACCACCGTGCCGCCCCTAATTCCATAACTCACATGTTAAATAGCAATGTTCTATATGAACACAGATTACAAATCAGATTATTGAAGCACTCAATCAGAAGAGGTGGGACATTGAAGTACTGGGACAGGTGGTTAGTTACTTTGGGGAGGTTTTTATTTTTATTTTAATTTTTTTAGCTTTTCAGCTTGAAAACTTAAACTGTTCTCTCACACACACACACACACACACACACACACACACACACACACAGTGGCAAGGAAGTTCCCTCCCTCTCCATTTCCTCTATCCATATAAGCCCCAAGCTGTCACTGCAAGACACACACACACACAATTAATTTGACACAGTTGTGATCGTTTTGCCACTCATGTTCCCTGGCTTCGCCCTTCAATCACAAACTGGTGCTTGACTATGCCTCCACTGCCACATATCCCCACTACCATCTGGCCTGCAGCTGACTCCCCTCCTGGTGGGAGAGGTAATCTGCCACTACCATCTGCACCCCCAACCTGTGAACCATCTTGAACTTAAAGGGCTGCAGAGCTAGATACCAATAGGTGTTTTTTTCATAGGATAGTGGAGCCACTGAAGTGGGGCATGGTCCAAACAGAGGGTGAAAGAGCACCCCAGCAGGTAGTAATGGAGGGGGAGGACCATCCACTTGATGGCTAGACACTCCTTCTCAATAGTGCTGTATTTAATCTCTTGTACTGAGAGTTTGCCGCTAATGTACATCATTGGGCATTCCTTGCCGTCCACTGTCTGGGACAAAACAGCCCCCTGTCCGACGAATCAGTCTGCAAAATAAAGGGGAGAGAGAAGTCAGGGGAGTGTAATAGTGGTCCACCACACAGTGCAGCCTTTACCTGGCTCAAAGCCTGTTGGCACCACTCTGTCCACTGGACTGGATCTGGTGCCCCCTTTTTAGTGAGATTGGTCAGTGGGCTGGTGACATTCAAATAGTTAGGCACAAACCTATGATAATAGCCAGCTAGCCCCAGGAAATGTCTCACCCCCTTTTTGGGCTTGGGCCTTGGACAGGTTGCAATGGCTGCAGTCTTGTCAATTTGGGGACACACCTACTCATGACCCAACACACCCACCCATGAACCAAGTGGAAGCCCAGATACCATAATTCTACCAGCCCAATTGCACACTTATTTGGGTTAGCCATGAGCCCCATGCACCTCAATGACTCCAGAAAAGCCCTAACGTGTTTTACCTGCCACAGCCAATTGTTACTATATATAATGATGTCATCGAGGTAGGTCATGGCATAGGCAGTGTATGGGTAAAGGACTTTGTCCATGAGATGCTGGAACATTACCAGGACCCCGAATAACCCAAATGGAAAAGTGACAAACTGGTGTAAGCAGGTGTTTTTTTCGTAGGATAGGGGAGTCAAGGGGATCTGCCAATATCCCTTTGTTAAATCCAGTGTCAAATAAAAATGAGCTGTGCTTAACCAACTGAGCAACTCATCAATGCTAGGCATTGGATATGCATCAAATTTAGCCACCGCATTGAATTTTCTGTAGTCCACACAGAACCGGACTGACCTGTCGGCCTTGGGGACCACCGGGCTGCTTCAGTTGCTGTGCGACTTCTCAACTATTCCCATTTCAAGCATGGCCTTGAGTTCGTCCAGAACTACAGTTTTCTTGTGTTTGGGTAAGCAGTATGGGCGGCTACGCACCACCACCCCAGGGGCATCTCAGTGTCATGTTCTATGAGGTGGGTATGACCGGGAAGGGGCAAAAACACATCAGAAAATTCTGCTTGCAACTTGGCAAACTCTGTGAGTTGGGATGGCGAGAGGTGGTCTCCACAGAGGACCGGAGTGGGTTGAGTGGCTTCATTTATATTTACCTCCGGCTCTAGCTCGTCCCTCTACAGAACTACCATTGCCAATGCTACAAGGACCCTCTCATTCCATAGTTTAAGCAGACTGAGGTGGTATATCTGCAGTGTCCTGCCCCTATCTGTTCATTTCACCTCATAGTCAGGAAAGATGGTGGTGAAACAATGGCAGCGCATACGGACGCAGTGGACCTTCTCTCTCCGTGTTTAGTGTCTAAAAGTGCGTGTTCTAGTGTATGTCTGTGTGCTTTATGTCTACGTACATGTGTGAGTAGTGCACTGACAATGTCGATCACAAGATATTGTCGCCACTGCTTTCTAGCTATAGGAAATATGACCAAACATCTTGTCTTGGACCAGAAAGTCAGTGAGGAACTTTGAGGCCTGGGTCTTCTCCGCCGGACTACAACATCACCGGACTCGCCTGCTGTGTTTCACCAGAGAGCAGGCATCGGAAGCGGTGTGAGAGGAAACAGAAGCGTGGCAAGCGTGGAGGTATCCGGGCTAGGCTAGACGCTAGCCCGCACAGACCCACGATACCATCCCTCATTCTGGTCAATGTACATGCACTAGACAACAAAATATGGTGGTGCTTGAAAGTTTGTGAACCCTTTAGAATTTTCTACATTTCTGCATAAATATGACCTAAAACATCATCAGATTTTCACACAAGTCCTAAACGTAGATAAAGAGAACCCAGTTAAACAAATGAGACAAAAATATTATCCTTGGCCATTTATTTATTGAGGAAAATGATCCAATATTACATATCTGTTAGTGGCAAAAGTATGTGAACCTCTAGGATTAGCAGTTAATTTGAAGGTGAAGTTAGAGTCAGGTGTTTTCAATCAATGGGATGACAATCAGGTGTGAGTGGGCACCCTGTTTTATTTCAAGAACAGGGATCTATCAAAGTCTGATCTTCACAACACATGTTTGTGGAAGTACATCATGGCACAAACAAACGAGATTTCTGAGGACCTCAGAAAAAGCGTTGTTGATGCTCATCAGGCTGGAAAAGGTTACAAAACCATCTCTAAAGAGTTTGGACTCCACCAATCCACAGTCAGACAGATTGTGTAGAAATAGAGGAAATTCAAGACCACTGTTAGCCTCCCCAGGAGTGGTTGACCAACAAAGATCACTCCAAGAGCAAGACGGGTAATAGTTGGCGAGGTCACAAAGGACCCCAGGGTAACTTCTAAGTAACTGAAGGCCTCTCTCACATTGGCTAATGTTAATGTTCATGAGTCCACCATCAGGAAAACACTGAACAACAATGGTGTGCATGGCAGGGTTGGAAGGAGAAAGCCACTGCTCTCCAAAAAGAACATAGCTGTTCATCTGCAGTTTGCTAAAGATCATGTGGACAAGCCAGAAGGCTATTGGAAAAATGTTTTGTGGACGGATGAGACCAAAATAGAACTTTTTGGTTTAAATGAGAAACGTTATGTTTGGAGAAAGGAAAACACTGCATTACAGCATAACAACCTTATCCCATCTGTGAGACATGGTTCGTGGTTTCGGCCTGTTTTGCTGCATCTGGGCCAGGACGGCTTGCCATCCTATGAGGAATGTGAGGAAACCCACCAACCCATTCATGTGAGGAAACCCACCAACATCCCAGAATTGAAGCTGTTCTGTACAGAGGAATGGGCTAAAATTCCTCCAAGCCGGTGTGCAGGACTGATCAACAGTTACCGGAAATGTTTAGTTGCAGTTATTGCTGCACAAGGGGGCCACACCAGATACTGAAAGCAAAGGTTCACATACTTTTGCCACTCACAGATACGTAATATTGGATCATTTTCCTCAATAAATAAATGACCAAGTATAATATTTTTGTCTCATTTGTTTAACTGGGTTCTCTTTATCTACTTTTAGGACTTGTGTGAAAATCTGATGATGTTTTAGATCATATTTATGCAGAAATATAGAAAATTCTAAAGGGTTCACAAACTTTCAAGCACCACTGTAGATCACATAGAACTCATGAGATCTGTGCTACATGATGTGACGGATTGCTGTGTTTTCATCTTTACGGAATCCTGGCTGAATAACAACATCCCGGACTCTGCTATCCAGCTAGCTGGGATAAGATGCTACCGCGCTGACCGAGCCTTTATGGAAGGAGGCAAGACTCACAGCGGGGGAGTGTGTGTTTACATCAGCAATGCTTGGTGCCGGCATGCTACCGTGTACACAAACACTTCTCCGCTGGCAGAGTTTATCATCATCAAGTGCTGACCTTTCTACCTACCGAGGGAGTTTGCATTGATTCTGCTCATCGCTGTTTACATCCCTCCCACTGCTAACACTGTTAGGAGAGAGGAACTCAGTGAACTCTACCAGGCCATCAGTGAACAACAAACAGCGCACCCAGACGGATTCCTCATCACAGCAGGTGATTTCAATCACACAGATTTAAAGGTTTTACTGCCCAAATTACATCAGCATGTGGACTTTCCAACAAGTGGTGACAACTTACTGGACTTGGTGTACACAACTCACAAAGGAGCTTACAAACCCCCCTCCCCCACCTGGGTCTTTCTGATCACATTACCATCATGCTGAGACCTGCATATTGAGGTATTTCACCTGATGTCACAGCCGGGTCACGTGACGCCACGGTGTCCGCCATTTTGGACGGCAAGCTAGCTAATGTCAACAACAGTAGCTGGTATGTTACTGTAGCAATGTTTATGTTCAGTCATTTGGATGACTGTTAAAACCTTTCAGTCTCAAGTTTTTCCTTTACTGGATTTACTAGTTTACTGAGCTAGCACGCGCGCTAGCCAGGCTCCCGGCCGGCAAGCGCGCGCGCTAGCCAGGCTCCCGGCCGGCAAGCGCGCACGCTAGCCAGCTCCCGGCTGGCAGGCCGGCTAGCACGCGCTAGCTCCCGGCTTGCCCGAGCGCATTAGCTCAGTAAACTAGTAAATCCAGTAAAGGAAAAACTTGAGACTGAAAGGTTTTAACAGTCATCCAAATGACTGAACGTAAACATTACTACAGTAACATACCAGCTATGATGTTGTTGACATTAGCTACTGCTAACAGCTAGTTGCTAATACACTGCTACAACTACACCGAGTCTAATAATACAGTTCTTAGTCATTGCCTGGTAATAGCAAACTTATAACGGGCCATGTCTCAACAGACTAAGAAGTTATTTCAATGACATTTAATAACATTTTGTTTATCCTGAGGACCGAAAGTAAATGAAAATGTGAACAAACCTTAGCTGTAATCAGATGGCGACCACCGGCTCCAGGGACGACCCACTGATGTAGGCATGTTACCCAGCCTGACACAAAATATTTGTAGGTATCCAAACTCTTATACGCTTTCAGATCAATACCTGTGTATGGCAATGGGTTTTTAATGACATAGGTATACGGATCATGTGGGCCGAAGTCAGGTAAAGACGAGGGCTTTGTGTACTTCCGTACGTCAGTGAACAATCCTGGTGGAAGCAGGTAAACGTCGCTCTCTAAGCCTGCTAACCTCAATTTTTGCAAATACCTCTCCCTCTGCTCGCCCTGTAAATGCCCTACGTCGCTGGATAGTGAAGGTGTTTTCTGCATCTCGCTCCTTTTTCTTTTATGTTTTTCGTTTGTCGCCTTCCTCGCATTCAAACTGATTCGAGCCGTGCCGTCCAAAATGGCAGGATCACATGACTTGGTCACGTGAGTGAAATACCTC
The DNA here is from genome assembly GCF_027579695.1 of Neoarius graeffei. Classification (NCBI taxonomy): domain Eukaryota; kingdom Metazoa; phylum Chordata; class Actinopteri; order Siluriformes; family Ariidae; genus Neoarius; species Neoarius graeffei. The sequence goes on along the minus strand of NC_083578.1, from coordinate 56,652,857 downwards.
AATAGACCCAGAGTGAGAGCCATCAGACCAACACAAAAGGAGGTACGTGTGTGGCCAGAGGGGCCCTCCTATGCTCTGAAAGGCTGTTTTAGCACTACACACTGGGACATTTTCAAAGAAGCAGCCACTTACAATGACCACATAGACTTAGAGGAATACACTGAGGCCGTCACATCATACATCGCTAAATGCATTGATGATGTCACTCACTGCAAAACTATCACTGTTCATGCTAACCAGAAGCCTTGGCTGACAGGAGAGGTTCACAGGCTCCTGCGGGCTCAAGACGCAGCCTTTAGGGCCGGTGACACCACAGGTCTAACAACAGCCAGAGCCAACCTGTCCTGCGGCATCAGGGAGGCAAAACGTCAGTACAGCAATAAAATATCTGGACACTTCAGCAACACCAGAGATGCACATTCTCTCTGGCATGGCATTCAAACCCTCACAAACTACAAACCCCACCACGGACATGTGAGAGTGACATCACATTGCTAAACTGCCTAAATGACTTCTTTGGACGCTTTGAAACACAAAGCAACACACCAGCACAGAAGACCACTCCTCCCCCGGACGAACAGGCCTTATGTCTGGAACCAGCCAGCATGGAAAGGACCCTCTCCACGATCAACCCATGTAAGGCAGCTGGACCAGCCAACATAACTGGTCGTGTTCTGAAGGACTGTGCCATGGAGCTCAGGGATGTTCTCACTGACATCTTTAACATCTCCCTGAACCAAGTTGTTGTCCCCATGTGTTTCAAAGCTACAACCATAATACCAGTGCCAAAGAAGCCCCTCCCATCTAACTATAATGACTATCGGCCTGTAGCACTGACTTCCATCATCATGAAATACTTTGAGCGACTGGTCATGCAGAACATAAAGTCCATTCTCCCTCCCTCTCATGACCCGTTCTAGTTTGCATATAGGACAAAAAGGTCCATAGAGGATGCTATCTCTGCTGCTTTCCACCTAGCCCTCACTCACCTGGACTCAAAGAACACCTATGTGCGAATGCTGTTCTTGGATTACAGTTCGGCATTCAACACAATCATTCCCCAGCAGCTAATACAAAAAAATTGGACATTTGGGACTCAACACCTCTCTTTGTAACTGGGTGCTGGACTTTCTTACAGCGAGGCCACAGAATGTTTGGGTCAGCAGTAACACCTCCAGGACCATCATGCTGAGCACAGGGGCCCCCACAAGGGTCTGTGCTCAGCCCACTGCTCTTCACCCTGCTAACCCATGACTGTGTACCAATCTACAGCACCAACCACATCATCAAGTTTGTGGATGACATGACTGTGGTGGGCCTCATCACTAACAACAATGAAGCCAAGTACAGGAATGAGGTGAGCCAACTGGTCGAGTGGAGTAAAGACAACAATCTCTCCCTGAACGTGGAGAAGACCAAGGAGATTGTAGTTGACTTCAGGAGAGGTCACTCACAGCATCCCCCTCTGACCATCGATGGTACTGCAGTGGAGAGGGTGAGCAGCACCAAATTACTAGGGGTGCACATCGCTGAGGATCACTCCTGGTCCAACAACATCGCATCGCTGGCCAAGAAGGCTCAAACTCGCCTCTACTTCTTCCGCAAACTGAGAAGTGCACGAGTCCCACCCCCCATCATGTGCTTATTCTACAGGGGCACCATTGAGAGTGTCCTCACTGGCTGCATCACTGCGTGGTACAGAGGCTGCAGTGCCTCCTGCCGGAAGACTGCAATGTATAGTGAACACGGCAAGCAAGATCATCAGTACCTCTCAACCCTCCCTTACGGACATCTATCACTCCCGTCTCACCCGCAGAGCCATCAGCATCACTGGTGACACCTCCCACCCTTCACACTCACTCTTCAGCTTCCTGCCCTCAGGGAAAAGGTACCAGAGCCTCCAGGCCTGCTCCACAAGACTGCTAAACAGCTTCATCCACCAGGCTGTCAGGATGCTGAACTCTGTCCACTACCTACCCCCTGCCCCTGGTCTGTAACACATTCATTCACACAAGAAAACTACCTCATCCGTTTGCACATCACACCACAAACATTAGCATTACTGCTGTATCTGCTGCTATTGCTCATTTGCACAACTGTCATATACACCTCATAAGCTGTCTTCTAGCACCTTCTCCGTTATTGTACTGTATTGCACTACTGCTATTTTGTACATTGATTTTAGAGTGTATTTTTTTATCTGTATTATCTATCTATCTATCTATCTATCTATCTATCTATCTATCTATCTATCTATCTATCTATCTATCTATCTATCTATCTATATTGTTTTTCTTAATTTTTTATTTATTTTTTTTATCTATATTATCTATACTTATATCTATTGGGGGTTTTTTTGGTTTGTGTGTGTAATCTTTATCTGTTTTTTACAAGTAAGGTGAGAGAGAAACGGCATTTCGATTATCCTATATGTCCTGGATATATAGTTAATTGACAATAAAGAATCTTTGAATCTTGAATGTTCCCAACTCACTGTATGACTTCAAAGGGCCCTTGCCACTTGGCGAGCAATTTAGAGCTCAGTGTGGGTGTGGCAGTGGGGGCGTGGTCAAGCGGCGGTCTGTGAATGGAGGGCGGAGTCAGGGAAGGTGAGTGGCAGAATCACTGCACCTGATGTAAGTTAACCTGTGTTTGTGTGTCTTCCCCAGTGACCACGCTTCGAAGCGCGCAGAAGGTGTTAGTACGCCTGTCATTATAGTGTGGACTTTCCATAGCATAGAAAATCGCTACATTTCAATTTGTGTAACTGAACTTGTTTCATGTCACTGGTCATATAAACCTATGTAAACAGGAAAAACGCAGAAGAGTTTGGTCGCAGGGGCGGCACGGTGGTGTAGTGGTTAGCGCTGTCGCCTCACAGCAAGAAGGTCCTGGGTTCGAGCCCCGGGGCTGGCGAGGGCCTTTCTGTGTGGAGTTTGCATGTTCTTCCCGTGTCCGCGTGGGTTTCCTCCGGGTGCTCTGGTTTCCCCCACAGTCCAAAGACATGCAGGTTAGGTTAACTGGTGACTCTAAATTGACCGTAGGTGTGAATGTGAGTGTGAATGGTTGTCTGTGTCTATGTGTCAGCCCTGTGATGACCTGGCGACTTGTCCAGGGTGTACCCCGCCTTTCGCCCGTAGTCAGCTGGGATAGGCTCCAGCTTGCCTGCGACCCTGTAGAAGGATAAAGCGGCTAGAGATGATGAGATGAGTTTGGTCGCATCTAACTACAGCCCCAAAAAAATACCATTGGCCATGCTGAGCCTAGCTACATTGCTAACAGGAGTGACAGCACATCTGACTGACTGGGAGGTCACGCAAAGCTCGGAGAGGTACGGAGCAGCTTGTCTCAATTCAGATAAGAGCATATTTCATTATGGAAGTACGGTGGACTGTTCCTTTAAGGATAGATTATACCGAGTGACGCAGGACACTCAGACTAAGGAGCCAATCACACAGCTTTTGATCCCAAAGAGCCACCGCAAATTTATATTCCAGGCGGCTCACTTTAATCCCATGGCTGGACACTTGGGGCAGGATAAGACACTAGCCTGAATAATGGCCTGGTTCTATTGGCCAGGGATTCGCGGCGATGTCCGTAGGTGGTGTACGGCGTGCCGTGAATGCCGGTTAGTAAATCCCGTGACCATTCCAAAAGCACCTTTGTGCCCTCTGCCATTAATTGAGACCCTGTTCGAAAGAATTGGGATGGATCTTGTTGGGCCATTAGATCGGTCAACACAAGTATATCGCTTTATTTTAGTTCTGGTGGACTATGCAATGCAATATCCGGAAGCAGTGCCTCTTTGCAATATCTCAGCACGTAGTATTGTGGAAGCCTTCTTCCGCGTCATCTCCCGAGTCGGAATCCCCAAAGAGATTCTGACTGATCAAGGCACTACGTTTATGTCATGCACACTGCGCAAACTGTATGAGTTACTGGGAATTAAGCCAATCTGCACCAGCGTTTATCACCCACAAACGGATGGCTTAGTCGAACGGTTTAATCGCACCCTCAAAAACATAATTAAAAAATTTGTAAGCAAGGATGCACGCAACTGGGATAAATGGCTTGAGCCCCTGTTATTAGCAGTGCGAGAGGTCCCACAAGCCTCCACGGGATTCTCCCCATTCTAATTATTATATGGGCATAAGCCATGGGGCATTCTAGATGTACTGCGGGAAAATTGGGAGGAGGGACCTTCAACGAGCAAAAACGAAATTCAATACGTTATCGACCTGCACGCAAAACTCCACACACTCACACACCTAACCCAGGAGAATTTGCAGCAGGCCCAAGAATGGCAAACCCGCCTGTACGACAGGGGCACACGCCTTAGGGAGTTCGCACCGGGAGATAAAGTACTCGTGCTGTTGCCCATGTCGAGCTCCAAATTGATCGCCAAGTGGCAAGGACCCTTTGAGGTCACACGGCGAGTCGGGGACATTGACTATGAAGTGAGCCGAACGGACAGGGGTGGGGTGTTAGATTTACCACCTCAATCTGCTAAAACTTTGGAACGAGGAGGTCCCCGTGGCGTTAGCTCCAGAGAAGGTGGAGCTAGGGCTGGAGGTTCAAAAGGGAACATTGACTACCACTCCGGTCCCCTGTGGAGACCACCTCTCCCCAACCCAACTCACGGAGGTTGCCCAGTTGCAAACAGAATTTTCTGACGTGTTCTCGCCCCTGCCCGGCCACACCCGCCTCATAGAACACCACATTGAGATGCCCTCGGGGGTGGTAGTGTGCAGCCGCCCTTACAGGCTGCCCGAACACAAAAAAAGGTGGTTTGGGAAGGAGTCGAGGCCATGCTCGTCGAGGAGTCCCACAGTGACTGGAGCAGCCCGGTGGTCTTGGTTCCCAAGGCCGACAGGTCGGTCCGGTTCTGTGTGGACTATAGAAAAGTCTAAATTTGATGTGTACCCAATGCCTCGTATTGACAAGTTGCTTGATCAACTAGGCATGGCTCATTTTTATTCGACACTGGATTTGACAAAGGGATATTGGCAGATCCCCTTGAGTCCATTATCCCGAGAGAAAACGGCCTTTTCCACACCATTTGTCTTACACCAGTTTGTCACACTTCCTTTTGGGCTGTTTGGGGCACCCGCTACGTTCCAGCAGCTTATGGATAGGGTCCTCCGCCCCCACGCCACCTATGTGGCCGCATACCTGGACAATATCATTATCTATAGTAATGACTGGCCACAGCATTTAGAACACCTAAGGGCCGTCCTTAGATCGCTGAGGCGAGCAGGTCTCACAGCCAACCCAAAGAAGTGTGCGATTGGGTTGGTGGAAGTACGGTATCTGGGCTTCCACTTTGGCAATGGGCAGGTGCGTACCCAAATTAATAAGACAGCAGCAATTGCGGCCTGCCCGAGGCCCAAGACCAAAAAGGGGGTGAGACAGTTCCTGGGGCTGGCTGGCTACTATCGTAGGTTTATACCTAATTATTCAGACGTCACCAGCCCGCTGACTGATCTCACTAAAAAGGGAGCACCAGATCTGGTCCAGTGGACAGAGCAGTGCCAGCGGGCTTTCTCTGAGGTAAAGGCTGCACTGTGTGGGGGGCCACTGTTACACTCCCCTGACTTATCTCTCCCCTTTGTTTTGCAGACGAATGCGTTGGACAGAGGGCTGGGGGCTGTTCTGTCGCAGGAGGTGGAGGATCGTCCAGTGCTGTACATCAGCAGGAAGCTGTCGGTGCATGAGGGCCGCTATAGCACCATAGAAAAGGAGTGCCTTGCCATCAAGTGGGCGGTCCTCGCCCTCCGCTACTACCTACTGGGACGCACTTTCACCCTCTGTTTGGACCATGCACCCCTCCAGTGGCTCCACCGCATGAAGGATGCCAACATGCGGATCACCCGTTGGCATCTGGCACTCCAGCCGTTTAAGTTCAAGGTCGTCCTCAGGCTGGGGGCGCAGATGGTTGTGGCAGATTTCCTCTCCCGTCAAGGGGGGGGTGAGTCGGCTGCAGGCCCGATGGCTCCCCGGCCTGAGTCGGGCGGTGGGGGTATGTGGCAGCGGGGGCGTGGTCAAGCGTCGGTCTGTGAATGGAGGGCAGAGTCAGGGATGGTGAGTGGCAGAATCACTGCACCTGATGTAAGTTAACCTGTGTTTGTGTGTCTTCCCCAGTGACCGTGCCCTATAAAAGGAGGGAGAGAGAGCAGAGAAAGGGAGCTCTCTCCCCAACCAGAACACTTGTGTGTGTGCGTGCATGTGTGGCTGGGAGAGTGTGAAAAGCTGAAAAGCTACAAATAAAAAGAGTTTTGAGAACTCAGTTCTGGCCTGCCATGCTTTTGTGCTCCACCCACCCGCTCTGATTCCTACAGTGGGTAATAGCACAAGTACTTTATCTCCCAGTGTGTACTCCCATAGGCATGAAGCCCTGTTGTACAGTTGGCACTGAAGCTCCTGTGCCTGCTGCCAGTTCTCCTGGGTTAGATGACTAAGTGTGTGGAGTTTTGCATGCAGATCGAGAATGTATTGAATTTTGTTTTTACTATTAGAAGGTCCCTCCTCCTAATTTTCATGTATAATGTCTAGGAGCCATGCGGCTTACGCCTGTACAAAAATTAAAATGGGGAAAACCCCATGGAGGCTTGTGGAACTTCTTGTACTGTGAATAACAAGGGCTCAAGCCATTTATCCCAGTTACATGTGTATTCGCTTACATGTAGCACCCCCTAACTCCCCTGGCTATATGTACTGAGGTGCGCTCCCCGAGTTCTTTTAAGTGGCAAGAAGTAGCTTTCTTTAGGTTAAATTAAAGCTGTGTAGTAAATAACTAATTATCACTAATAGGCCTATTTAAGCAGCTAGAACTATTCGAATTAAATAAACCCTTCACTTAACCTGTAACTCAATGCCCTGTCACTCATCAAATAAATAATGTTATCTGAGTGTGTTCTAATACACAATGAAATAAACACTATCAATACTACCAGTATAGGCAAAAAATAAGAAATAAGCAAAATGCAACAGGTAAGTTTAACTATTTACTTAAAAATATATATATTTACATATATGCACATTCAAATGTAAAATTGCACCAACTCAAAAGAATAGCTTTTAGAATTTTCCAAGTCTCTTTCAGTGTAAATAAAAAAAACCAGTCTTTCAGTTGTATGACCGTGCACTCAGCAGTACACTTTCAAAATCAATAAAATGTAATATCAAAACCCCAAATTCTAAAGCTGGTAGTTATTCTAAATGAGATGAAAAAAAATTAAATGAATCTAGCAGGCTTATAGTATTCAAGTGCAGGACTTGGACTCGAGTCCAACTCATGCCCTAATTTTAGGACTCGTGACTTGTCTTGGACTTGAGCACTGATGACTTGGACTTCAACTCAGACTCGTGCATTAACTGCATTTGGCCTTGTAAATTGGAGACGAGGACTCAGATTTTTTCTTTATTTTTTGTAACATGCCATAATAATTTGGCATTTATATCTACATTATTTTTTATACTAATTTCGTGCAAGAGAATGCACATTCACCTGTTCATACATTATGTTCAGGAACAAACAAACGTTAATGGCACTAAAATGCCTGGAGAGAATGTCCCTAGGATTGTCTGCTTTGCTTACACATCCTTCTTGTGCAGTGGGAAAAAATGCACTGTTATGTGTTACATATGTAGAATAACTATCGAGGAGATGACAGGAACAACCTTGAACTTCAATCATCATTTGGCAAGACTACACCCAAAGAAGTAAGTGACATGCTATGTTCATTGCTCTGTTGATAGCGAAGCTTGCTTGCTGACCAATTAACTAGCTAGTGTTAACCCTCTCTCATGTTATTTGCCCTGTTGATAGTGGGGCTTGCTGAACGATGAACAAGCTTTTTATCTGTAGCCTATTAACTAAAATGGGGCAGTCAAGCAGTAACGTTAGTCCAACACAGTCGCAGAGACGGTTTCACATAAAGGCAGCAACAGCCACCGTCAAATGGTGCAGTTGGAGTTTTGTTCTCGACTTGGACTTGGACTCAACTCAAAATTTTCTTTAATGACTTGGGCATGACTTGGACTTGAACACTGGGGACTTGAGACTAGACTCGAGGTTTAGTGACTCGACTACAACACTGGAATCTAGACGCATAAATTAAATCAAATTAAGTTAAATGGGTACCCAACCAGTTATCAGTTAAAAGGTTCAGGCCTGTATCGATGCTTGTGTGCGTAGTAGCCTAAAGCAATATGGCTGCTTCATACCAGTGGTGCATCAAAAACACATTAGTGGCACTGATGGTTGTCGTTCTCACCGCAGCCACGTAGCGCTGGCCATGCTGGGGAATGGAGACCGTGCAGAGCTCGTTGAGGCTGTGTGGAGTTCGTTGAGGCTGTGCGGAGTTTGTCAAGGCTGTATGGAGCTCGTTAAGGCTGTGCGGAGATCGGTGGCCGAGTAGGCTACTCATGCAAAGTCTTTAACACTCCATTAAGCTAGGTCAGGCAGACTAGCTTGTTGTTGTATCCTCAGTGGAAACACTATGCCAGTGTTTTCAACAGTAGGTGCATATTACATCGCTATATCACTATAAACTGCTATCATAAGACTAACTGTCCACTTGTCTAAGCACATTCACAATAATAATTCTTAACTTGGTGTACTACCAACTTATAAACTCAAGCAGTGTGACCATGCAGTTTTTCACATGCATCTCTCTTTCTTCTCCCTCCACACACACCTTCCTGTTTCCTGCTGACCTGTCACCCCGACTGCTAATTGGATCCACATTCAAGGTAAGTAGATTTCGACTAACCTTAAATGTAAAAGTTATTACCAAATTATGAAATATATGAAATTAACATTGGCCAGGTCGATGTCCATGAGGCTCAGCTGGGCCTAGCCTGAATGAGCAACACGGAACTACTCTCTTGTGGACCCACCACCTGCAGGAGGTGCTGTAAGGGTCTGGTGCATTGTGGATCGGGTGGCAGCCAAATGCAGAGGCCCTGGCATACTCATCCCTGACTGACAAAACTGGCTTTTGGGATATGGAATGTTACGTCTCTGGTGGGGAAGGAGCCTGAGCTGTGCGTGAAGTTGAGAGGTACCGACTAGATATAGTTGGCCTCACCTCAACACATAGCTTGGGCTCTGGAACCAATTTCCTGGAGAGAAGTTGGACTCTCTTCCATGCTGCTCGGGTTCAGCACGCAATGTTAGCGCGCCGAACTGGGGGGCTACCAATAGCCCCACCCCTGCATGGCCCCCTAACATCAGAGTTCTCCCCAGTAAATGAGAGGGTAATTACCCTGTGCCTTTGGGTCAGGGAATGGTCTCTGACTGTCATTTGCGCTTATGCGCCAAATGGTAGTTCAGAGTACCTGGTCTTCTTGGAGTCCTTGAGTGGGGTACTAGACAGTGCACCACAAGGGGACTCCATTGTTTTACTGGGGGACTTCAATGCTCATGTGGCCAATGACGGTGAGACCTGGAGGGGTGTGATTGGGAGGAACCGCCTGCCCAATCTGAACCTGAGCAGTGTTCTGTTGTTGGACTTCTGTGGCATGTATGGTTTGGCCATAACGAACACCATGTTTGAGCATAAGGGTGTCCATAAGTGCAGGTGGCATGAGGACACCTTAGGCCATAGACTGATGATTGACTTTAGTTGTTTCATCTGATCTGCAACCTATGTCTTGGACACTCGAGTGAAGAAAGGAGCAGAGCTGTCAACTGATCACTATCTGGTGGCAAGCTCAATCAGATGGCAGGGGAGGAGACCAGACAGACCTGGTAGGCCCAAACGTGTAGTGAGGGTATACTGGGAACGTCTGGCGGAGGCTCCCATCTGTCGGATCTTCAACCACTACCTCTAGCAGAGCTTCAACTGCATACTCAGGGAGGATGGGGACATTGAGTCCGAGTGGACCGTACCTCCATTGCTGAAGCAGCTGTGTGGAGCTGCAGCTGCAAGGTTGTTGGTGCCTGTCATAGTGGTAATCCCCGAACCCGGTGGTGGACACCTGCAGTGAGGGGAGCCATCAAGCTGAAGATGGAGTCCTATTGGGCTTGGCTAGCCTGTGGGTCTCCAGAGGCAGCTGGCAGATACTGACAGGCCAAGTGGAATGCAGCTCTGGTGGTTGCTGAAGCAAAAACTCGGGTGTGGGAGGAGTTCAGTGAGGCCATGGAAAGCGACTTTCGGTCAGCCTCAAAGAGATTCTGGCAAACCATCTGTTGGCTCAGGAAGGGGAAGCAGTGTTCTGTCCTGACTGTTTACAGTGGGGATGGAGTGCTGTTGACCTCAACTGGGGACATCGTCCGGCAATGGAAGGAATACTTTGAGGATCTCCTCAGTCCCACCTTCATGTCATCTGAGGAGGACACAGAGTGTGATGGTGCTTGGGAGGACTCACTCATCACAGGGGCTGAGGTTGCCAAGGTGGTTAAAAAGCTCCTCGGTGGCCGGGCTCCAGGGATGGATGAGATTCATCCTGAGTTCCTGAAAGTGCTGGATGTTGTTGGGCTGTCTTGGCTGACATGCCTATTCAACATTGTGTGGAGGTCAGGGACAGTGCCTCTGGATTGGCAGACTGGGGTGGTGGTCCCCCTTTTTAAAAAGGGGGACCAGAAAGTGTGTTCTAACTATAGGGGGATCACAATTCCCAGCCTCCCTGAGAAAGCCTATGCTGGGGTGCTGGAGAGGAAAGTCTGGTCGATAGTTGAACCTCAGATTCAGGAGGAACAATGCGGTTTTCATCCTGGTCATGGAACACTGGACCAGCTCTTTACCCTTGCAAGGGTACTGGAGGGTGCATGGGAGTTTGCCCAACTGGTCTACATGTGTTTTGTGGACTTGGAGAAAGCTTATGACCGTGTCCCTTGGGGTGCCCTGTGGGGGGTGCTTCAGGAGTATGGGGTTCAGAGCCCACTGCTGCAGGCCATTCAGACCATGTATGACCAGAGCAGGAGTTTGGTTTGCATTGCCGGCAGTAAGTCGGACTTGTTCCCGGTGCATGTGGGACTCCACCAGGGCTGCCCTTTGTCACAGGTTCTGTTCATAACTTTTATGGACAGAATTTCTAGGCACAGCCATGGGGTGGAGGGTGTCCAGTTTGGTGGCATCAGGCAACAGGACCACATCATCTGCTTTTTGCAGATGATGTGGTCCTGTTGGCTTCATCAATCTGTGACCTACAGCATGCGCTGGGACAGTTTGCAGCCGAGTGTGAAGCGGCTGGGATGAGGACCAGCACCTCTAAATCCACGGCCATGGTGCTCAGCTGGAAATGGGTGGAATGCCTACTTCGGGTCAGGGGGGAGTTGCTACCTCAAGTGGAAGTGTTTAAGTATCTCGGGGTCTTGTTCACGAGTGAAGGTAGGAGGAGCGGGAGTTGGACAGACGGATCGGGGCAGTGTCAGCAGTGATGCGGATGCTAAACTGGTCTGTTGTGGTGAAGAGAGAGATGAGCCAAAAGGTAAAGCTCTCAATTTACTGGTCCATCTACATTCCCACCCTCACCTCTGGTCACGAGCTGTGGGTAGTGACTGAAAGAATGAGATTGCGGATAAAATTGGTTGAAATGAGTTTTCTCCACAGGGTGGCTGGGCTCTCCCTTAGAGACAGGGTGAGAAGCTTGGTCATTCAGGAGAGACTCAGAGTAGAACTGCTGCTCCTCCACATTGAAAGGAGTCAGTTGAGGTGGTTCGGGCACCTTGTTAGGATGCCCCCTGGATGCCTCCCAGGGGAGGTTCTCTGGGCATACCCCACTGGGAGGAGACACCAGGGCAGACCCAGGACATGCTGGAGAGATTGCATCTCTCGGCTGGCCTGGGAATGTCTCAGTATTCCCCCGGAAGAGCTGGTGGAGGTGGCCGGGGAGAGGGAAGTCTGGGCTGCTCTGCTTAGGCTGCTACCCCCGTGACCCAGACCCAGATAAGCAGCAGAAAATGGTTGGATGAAATTAACATTTTAATAAGATTAAATAAATAAAACAAGCAAACAAATAAATAAAAAATATGAACTTAGACCCAAAATTCCCATTGGGCTACATCCTCCCCTTATGTCTAGATGTCCTCATCAAACACTAAAACATCCTCTTAAGTGTAACTATATAAATAATTAAGCCTTTTATTATTAGTAGTATTGGTTCTTAAGGAGGAACTAAAGAGGAGCTAGTTTTTACCTAATTTAATGATAATGCTTCTATGAACTATTGTTATAGGTTGCTCACTGGCTTTTCCAGGTTCATCTAAAGTAAGTCTTAATGCTGGTTTTACTTGTCTTTTCTCAGTTTAGATTAGATTAGATTAGATTAGATTAGATTAGATTAGATTAGATTAGATTAGATTAGATTAGATTAGATTAGATTCGCTTTATTCATCCCACATCGGGGAAATTCACGTGTTACAATAGCAAGAAAATGTCAAACAGATAACAAATAAAACTGAAATAAAAATTAGACAAATGAAGGATTAAATGCAGAGGGCTATTTGCATTATCTACCGTGAAAAAGTATAGAAAAATTGTCTTATTGAGAGGCTCGGAAAAATTGCACATTACAGGTAGACTCTGTATATATACACACACATATATACATAAATCATATATATATATATATATATATATATATATATATATATATATATATATATATATATATATAAGTATGCATAAAAATAGTTTAGGGCCTATATTAATTGCACATAATTGCATCGATGAGAGATGGCAGAGGTAGTAGTGGTGAAGTAGTGCAAATATAATGACAAACAGGTTATTGGTGCTACGCTACAAGTTGTGGGTGTTATACAGTCTGACAGCAGTAGGTATGAATGACCTGCGGTACCTCTCCTTCTTACACCATGGGTGTAGCAGTCTACTATTAAACGAGCTGCTTAAAGCCCCCACAGCCTCACGTAGGGGGTGAGAGGGGTTATCCATGGTCACCTTGGCTAACATCCTCCTCTCACCCACCACTTCAATGGAGTCCAGAGGACAGTCCAAGACTGAGCCAGCCCTTCTGACCAGTTTAAGTTTCTTCCTGTCCCTCTCTGAACTTCCACAGCCCCAGCAGACCACAGTGTAGAAAATCTCTGATGGTACCACAGAGTCATAAAAAGTCCTAAGCAGTGTCCTGCACACACCAAAAGACCTCAGTCTTCTCAAGAGGTGGAGACGACTTTGGCCCTTCTTGTACAGGACATCTGTGTTGTTAGTCCAGTCCAGTTTGTTGTTGAAGTGAACACCTAGGTATTTGTACTCCTCCATGATCTCAATGTCCAAACCCTGGATGCTCACTGGTGCAATTTGAGGAACCGTCCTTCTGAAATCGATCGCCACCTCCTTTATCTTGCTGGCGTTGATGCACAGGTGGTTCAGTTTGCACCAGGCGACAAAGTTGGTGATGACCTCTCTGTACTCCAGATTGTCCCCCTCTGACACATGTCCAAAGATGGCTGTATCATCTGAGAACTTCTGGAGGTGGCAGCTGTCCGTGTTGTAGCTGAAGTCAGATGTGTAAAGTGTAAAGAGGAAAGGAGAGAGCACTGTACCCTGTGGAGCCCCTGTGCTGCAGACTACCACATCAGACACACAGTCACAGAGCCTCACATACTGCGGTCTGTTAATGAGGTAGTCGATGATCCATGCAGCCAGGTGGCAGTCGACACCAGCTCCCTCCAGCTTCCCCCTAAGCAGTGATGGCTGGATTGTGTTGAAAGCACTGGAGAAGTCAAAGAACATGATTCTCACAGTGCTCCCAGTGCCCTCCAGGTTCAAAAGTGACCGGTGTAGCAGGTAAATGACAGCGTCATCCACACCAATGCCCGGTCGATATGCAAACTGCAGGGGGTCCATCTCGCTGTTCACCAGGTGTCGGAGGTGGGAGAGAACAATCCTCTCCATGATCTTCATTAGGTGAGACGTTAAAGCTACTGGCCGAAAGTGGTTGAGCTCCCTGGGGTGCGCAGTCTTGGGAACTGGAACCACACATGATGTTTTCCACAGAAGTGGAACTTTCTCCAGACTGAGGCTCAGGTTGAAAATGTACAGAAGAATCCCACAGAGCTGATCTCCACAGTCCTTAAGCAGTCTGGAGTTGATACCATCAGGGCCAGCACCTTTCCTTGTCTTGATCCTCTTCAGCTCCTTCAACACCTGATCAGCTGTTATGGAGAGGCAAGGGGTGTAGCTGAGGTGTGAGTCCTGTAGAGTGAGGTCGGGGTGGAGTGTGTGGATTGGTCTGGCAGGGATCGGAGGGGGGTGATGTGGTGTGAGGAGGGAGCTGTTGGTGTCAGAGGTATTATGGGGGGGTGGAGTGATATCACAGACCAGTCAGGACTATGGTGAGTGGGGGAGGGTGGGGTGGCACAGTCAAATCTGTTGAAAAAAAGATTCAACTCATTTGCCCAGTCTTGGCCCCCAGATACAGGGCCCCTCCCACTGTCCTTTGTGTGGCCAGAGATGGTTTTCAGGCCTCTCCATACCTCTCCGGTGTTGCTCCCCTTGAGGTGCTCCTCCAGCTTCCTCCTGTAGCTGTCCTTGCCTCTCCTTATCCCCCTCTTCAGCTCCCTCTGCACTCTCCTCATCTCCTCCTTGTTGCCAGATTTAAAACCCCTCTTCTTCTCATTTAATAGGGCTTTTAGTTCAGAGGTCACCCAGGGTTTATTGTTGGGAAAACACCATACCTTCCTGACTGGCACAGTGTTTTCAACACAGAAATTAATGTAATCTGTGATGCAGGTTGTCAGGCTATCAATGTCATCCCCGTGAGGTTCACACAACACATCCCAGTCCGTGGTGTCAAAGCAGTCCCTCAGTGCCATACTGGTCTCCTCAGACCAGCTCCTTACATACCTCTTGGTGGGTGGTTGTTTATTCACCATAGGTATGCATGTAGGGGACAAGTAAACCAGATTGTGGTCAGACCGGCCCAGCAGGGGGAGGGGTGATGAACTATATGCATCCTTGGTGTTCACATACATTAAATCCAAAGTTCTCTTGTCTCTGGTGTGGCATTTCACATACTGAGTGAAGGTTGGGAGAGTGGAGGACAGGGAAGCATGATTGAAGTCACCAGAGATTAGTAGCAAGGACTGGGGGTGCGATGTCTGAAGCTTTGACACTGTAGTGTGTAAGAGCTCACAGGCTGCAGCAGCATCGGCCGCTGGGGGGATGTACACAGTTATCGCGATAACGTGCGAGAATTCCCTTGGGAGGTAATATGGCCAAATGCTAACCGCTAACAGTTCAATGTTTTTACTGCAATACTGCTCCTTTACCCTGATGTGCCCTGGGTTACACCATCTGTCATTCACAAACATCACTATACCCCCTCCTTTCCTCTTACCACTCTCCTTGGCTTTCCTGTCCACTCTCACAAGTTGAAATCCGTCCAGAGTGACGTGTGAGTCAGGTGAGAGTTCATTCAGCCAAGTCTCTGTGAAGCACATAAGGCTACACTCCCAATACTCCCTCTGCAGCCTGGTTAGTGCCGTTAGCTCATCCATCTTATTAGAGAGAGATCTTACCGTACATTTCCCATGATGACAAACAGTATACATGGTTTATACTGTCTTTTCTTCTCCCGGCACTTCATTTCAGCTCTGCATCCCCTTCTCCTTCTCCTTAATTCCACGGGGATCACTGGTCTTTCCACGGGGAGTACCTTGGTGTTGCGCAGTGCCAACAGCTGCTCCCGAGTGTAAACAATGGAGCCGTGGCTAAAAGGGTCCGCTGATGCCGATTTAACTAGCCCCAGAAAGAAAAAGAGAAAAATACAAATGCACAGTCTCACGAGTAGTACATCCCGAGGTGCACACTTCCGACTGAGACTAGTGCAGAAAGAAACACGAAAAAGTACAAAAACATACCAAAACACATAAACATGCTTGGAGCTACTGCAACTAGCTGCCACTCTTGCAGCGCCATCTTGGGAAGACTTGTTCTAAGTATTCAATCTAGATTTGGTTTAGAGCTCAATCTCCCTTTCAGAGCATTTACAGGGTTTCTCCCAAGTTCCTGATCTGTATCAGAGTTTGACATATCTGTGTCTGTCACACCATGATTTCCCACTTCATTTCTGTCTGTCTCACACTCAACAGCTCGACAATCAGGACTGGGGTCTCAGGTATCGTCATTTGATTTCACAAAAACTCTATTGGAAACATCCTTCCTTTTCAGTAAACGTTCCACATAATCCTGGTATGGCCTATGGGACCTGTCGCACTCCATATCTCACAAGGAATCTGTTATCTCTTGGACCGCTTCCCTTTGCTCCAACACCTGCTCTCTTTGTCTCATTCTTGTTGAATGTGATCTTGGTCTTATCGGGACTTCATCACATGCTTGACCCTCTGGTGTCCTCATCAACTGCCCAGTAGGTAAGAGGTGATCATGATGGATAGTCTTTACACTGCCTCTGCCTTCCTCAGGTCTCACCTGATATACAGGTAAGTTCGGCAGCTTTCTCACAATCATATGGGGTATAGAACTCCATCAGCTCTCAAGCTCGTGTTTCCCTTTGAATCCTAAATTCCTCAGTAGAACTCGATCTCCAGCCTGTATGCTCTGAAAACTAACCTTCTGGTCATAGGCTGTCTTGTCGTGCAGGTGTGTCTTATTGGCAGCTTGACTAGCAAGTTGGTAAGTTCTTTGCAGATCATGCTTCAAGTTTGCCACATACCGGTAATGGTTTCTCTCCTCACTCCCATACCTTGACGTTCTGAAGTAAAGGTCCACTGGGAGTCTTGCTTCCCTACCAAACATCAAGTAATAAGGAGAGTATCCTGTCACATCACTTTTTGTGCTATTATACACATGCACTAATGAAGCTACTTGTTGACTCCAGGATCTCTTCTTTTCTTGGCCTAACATAGCCAGCACTGAGAGCAGCATATTGTTGAAATGTTCTGGCTGGGGACCCCCCGGGGATGATACAGAGTCGTTTGAGATTTCCATAAGCCCAAGATTGTCAGAAGCTCTCTTATCAACCAAAACTCAAAATCTCTACCCTGATCAGAATGAATTCTAGCAGGCAACCCATGGTGTATGAAATATTTTTCAACAAGGATCTTTGCTACTGTAAGCTCTTTCTGATTCTTAGCAGGGAAGGCTTGCGCATATCTGCTAAAATGGTCAGTAACAATCAGCACACTCTGGAATCTGGTCCTACTGACAAAAAGTCAATACACACAAGGTCCATTGGACCACTGCTGACAATGTGATGTAAGGGAGCAGCTTTCTTGCAAGGTGTTTTGCAGATTAGGCATAGCCCACAATTTCTGACATATTCCTCTACATCATACGCCATCTTGGGTCAGTAGAATCTAGCTCTTCGGAGGTCAGTGGCTCTTTCAACTCCTAAGTGGTCCATGTCATCATGAAGCGAGTAGAACACCACCTCTCTGAACTCAGCAGGCAATACAAGTTGTAGTGCCTCCTCAGCAGATTTCTTACTTACTCTGTAAAGAAGCCCATTTATCATCACTAATCTGCCTACCTCTCTTTTCATCAGCATTACCTCAGGATTCAAGTCTTTGTTATGAGGCCAAACTACCTGTTTCACTACCTCAATCACTTGACCAATTACAGCATTCTTCCTCTGAGCTTCAATCAAATCAGCCTTTGACAGTCGCTCCAGTGAGCTTAAGTGCAACTGAGATGGAAAGGCATACACATCAGGGATACTGGCAGGCAAAGCACCTAACTGTTCCACATATTTGGGGGATGCATCCGGTGATTCATCAACTTGCACCTGCTGACATATGGACTTCACAACATCCCGAGACATGCTATCCCACTCACCACACTCTGTTACATCGGCTGTGTTGTGGGACAACAAGTCAGCATCTATGTTGGCTTTTCTGGGCCCGTACTGTATATCAAAGTCATAGGTGGCCAGGGCAGCAAGCCAATGATGACCGGTCGCATTAAGCTTTGCCGTAAGAGGTTTTTATCAGTGTGCACAGTAAACTTGGCTCCATAAAGATAGTCATGAAATTCATCAATGACTGCCCACTTCAGCGCAAGGAACTCTAATTGATGTGCAGGATATCGCTGTTCTGAAGAACTCAACTTTCTACTGGCAAATGCCACAGGTCTTAATCCTTCCGGATATTCTTGATACAGCACAGCACCAAGCCCTTTGAAACTTGCATCTGTGTGTAGGATATATGGCTTATTGGCATCAGCAAAGGCCAGCACAGGTGCATTAATCAGACACTGAATGATGCACTTGAAGGCATCAGTACAGGACTGGTCTCATTTTTCATTGAAAGGCTCAGATTCTTTGAAGTATGTCTTGGTCCTATTCATGGCTTGTTTCTTTCCCCACCGTGTGAGTGCACAGCCCTTTGTCAGTTCTGTGAGGGGCCTAACAATTGAAGAATAGTTTTTTTACAAATCGATGAAAGTACCCACAGAAACCTAAGAAAGACCGCTGGGACTTTAGGTCTCTAGGCCTAGGCCACCTAGCGACTGCCTCTATCTTTTCAGGATCAGTGGCAATGCAGTTGGCAGACACTATGTGCCCCACATACTTTACACTTGGTTGACAAAATTGACACTTGTCAAGGGAGAGTTTCATCCCTACGTCTTTAAGCCTGTCTAACACCCTCAGGAGGCACTCTTCATGCTCTTCCAAGGAACCCCCAAAGACAATAAGATCATCCAAATAAACTAACACCTGGAGGAGATTCATATCGCCTACAGCTTTCTCCATTAGTCTTTGGAACATTGTAGGTGTTCCCATTATGCCTTGGGGCATCCTCTCAAATTGGAAAAATCCAAGAGGACAAATGAAGGCAGTTTTTTCTTTGCCCTTCTCCACCATAGCAATTTGATAATAACCACTCCGTAAATCTAGGACAGAAAACCTCTTACTTCCAGACAAGCAATCTAATGCATCATCTATGTGGGGAGTAGTGTACTAGTCTGGAACAACGCAACTGTTAAGGGTTATATAATCAATGCACATTCTGATACACCCATTTTTCTTTCTGGCAATTACAATTGGAGATGCATACTGGCTACATGACTCCTTAATAATACCAGCCTTTAACAACTCTTGCAAGTACTTACGAACATCATCAATATCAGCTGGAGCTAAGCGTCTCGATCATTCTCTGAATGGCCTTGGATCTGTCAACCGGATATGATGCTCTACATCTTTTGCCAGACCAATGTCCCATTCATGTAGTGAGAATACACTGGCTCGATTGCACAACTTTTGACGGAGTTGCTCTTTCCACTGGCAAGGTATGGGCGAGTCGCCAAATTGAATCAGTTGGGGAGCTAACCTCATTGGAACAGTCATGGTCTTGGCTTCAGTCTTTGGAGATGGAATAACTGGATCAGCATGGCATAGCTGGCCTAAAACAGTTCCAACTGGAATAACTGTATCTCTCAGAGAGTCATTCTGGATCATAATAGTAAAGTGGTCGACATCTACTGCTGCACTAGGCACAACCATGGGCTGCAGTAGTATGGTAATGGAACAGCGGGTGATTCCTCTACCATCAACATGTCTTTGTCTAGTGGCCTATTCAACTCTTCTTCGCAGATGGTGCAACATTCCCCACCAGAAGGCAAGGGAAGGGAGCCTGAGCCCATCCATTTCACATACCCCACTTCATCCTATTCTCCCCCAGTGGTTAAATGGTCTGTGTGTGAAACTGAGTCTTTCGCTTTTATGCCGAGAGTCTGGGCAATGTCTACTCTGGCTGTCTCTTTGCACAATCTAGCTAACTTCTGGAACAGATTTGCATTGGTGCCTAAGATTACAGGAGTCTGCTCAGGACTTTGAGGACTTGGACAGATCAGACCCAAGACAGAAATGGTCTCATTCATGCCTGTGACCTTCTCAGGAAACTCCATATCCACAACCACATATCCCAGGTAGGGGTAACTCATGTCACTTAACTCCCATATTGCCAACCCAGACACTGGCTGGATAGCGACATTAGGTAAATGGTGCTTGTACCAGGTCTCAAAGATAATGGTGACTTATGAGCCACTATCAAAAAGTGCAACACACTGTTCATACATGTCAACCCCTTTGGGCGTCCACCTGTAGTATCAGAGGAAGAAATCCATAAAATCAACATAAAATCCTTATAGCCTTCGAATCGCACCAAACTTTTATTTTGATGTACATTTGTACAATACACATTTACTGCTATCCTATTGTTCATAAGGTAGGCTGCTCCCACTCCAAAGGAAAATACTTTTTACAGACTCAGGGAAAACACTCAAACTCCACTGTCTGTGCACTGTCAGTCAAAGTGTAGGCTGCTCCCATTTCAATGGGATACTTTTCACAGAGATCATTTTTGTCCACAGTCAACTTTTCATATAGCCAGAGAAAGCACTCAAACTTTGCCATTTTTGTCCACAGTCAGTCATGTTTACATATGATCTTGATTATAATCACTGGCAGCCTACTTTGCCAGCTGTAACTGCCTTTCTGTGGGGGTGATGTCACAACAGAAGTCTGTGTTCAGTTTGCATTGCAGTAGTGCAGTAAGGGTGTCTGTGCCCAGGTTTTTTCTGCAGTCAGTGTGGATTTTCCTGACCTGTGAGAATACCCTCTCACAGTCAGCATTGCTGTGAGGTAGACAGCAGATCGTGCGCATGACCGGAATGAGCGAAGTCTCGCAGTCGCGATACTGCACGAGGCTTGAGGAATAAACATCCGGTTTCACATAGTCTGGGTTATCTGCCCCTGCATACATGCTGTTCTTTGTCTATAAATCGAGCTTTTGTATGTTTTTGCGACGATCAGCTGATGATGTTCAAGTAAGATACACAAAATAAATTTAGGTCAGAAAATACTGAAAATCCGTAAGACTTTGTTTATATGCCTGTACGCCCTTGAAATGAGCTAAAATCCGTATAATTTCCGGACAATCCGTATAGGTTGACATGTATGACTGTTGGCCATTTATCCTTACTGGAACAATTGAAGAGGGACCAATCAGTCCTTGTGGAATGTCTTTTTTCAGTGTGACTACCTCACTTTTCTTAGTTGAACACACTGGGTTACTACTGTCTGTCCCTTGAGAAGATGACTCAGCCTGTCTAGCTTTTCTTAGTGATAATACCAACTTATGGATAACTTTTGTCTGGTTCTCTGTGTTTCTACATTTGGCAGAAAAGTGTCCATTTTTGCCACAGCGATAGCAAAAGTTTCCATCTAAGTCACTTGATGCTTGTTGTCTGGTTCCTCTCTGTGCATGTCTGGATGGTTCTACTCTCAACACTGCAGCAGGGGCATCAGACACTTTTGAATTTTTGGCTGCCATCTGATTTTGCATCCTTTTCACCTGTTTTATTCAATGCAGCTACTTCAGTATCAACATAGGGCTCAGGCATGGAGACTTTTGTCATAGACTCAGGTTCCTTGTTATCTACTACTGCTTGGCAAGGTGGAGTTACCATAGAAGCAAAACATTGATTTCAGTTCTTTAATTTCAGACCTCAAGTTCTGAATATCCATCTGTCTACTATCCACATTGGAGTTTGCATGGACCCACTGCACAGATGGATTCAGCTTCATTATGGATCTTGCTCAAAAGCTCTTAAAAGGATGTTGGACATTCCTTCCTTTCTCTTAGCTTAAGCAGAACCAACATCATATCTGAGTGTACAGCACCGCTAAGAAGCTGCTCAACTCGAGCACAATCTACACGGTCAGGCAGAAGACCTCCGCGATGAACTACTTCAGTCAAAGACAACTCAAGTCACCAAAGAAAGTTAGACAACTTTTCCTTTGGTTGCTGTTGCAGCAAACAAAAAGCAAAATACAAGCCTTCACCTGTCTTAGCAGATCCAAAAGCACTTTCAGTGGCTTCCAAACATTGGGTAGGACTGACATCTGGGTCAGAAGTCCAAACAGCCTTCACTACAGCTAAAGCAAGACCCTCAAGACTCTCCATTACACACCATCTCTTCTCCGTGGTAGAGCAATCACTTTCCTCCACCATCAGACACGCATGTTCTAACCAGTTCTCAAATGTTTCTTCCCTAGTTGAGGTCAGCAAACTTCCAGAGAACAACCACAAATGATAATAACTGCAATTCTCACCTGATATTTTCTCCATTTTGGCTAGCAAATCACCAACCGCACGAATAATTGACTCTGCAGAGCTATCAGATTGTGAAGGGGTCTGAGCATCATCATCCCACCCAGGGCTTTCAGATACCAGAACAATTTTCCACATCTCTGTTCTAGCAGTAGGCAACACTTATGAGGGGACCTTACTAGGATCTACCTTTTCTTTGCACTCACATATAACAATTAAATGGTCAAGTTTTCAACTGAATGTCCATCCTCTCACTCGCACTCAACCCAAAGCATTGACTGTTTCCATGGTTTCTTCAATCTGGGAAATCTCAGTTCCTTCCGGAACCAGGACCATTAGGGAATGTGAGTCCTCCAATCCTTCTCCACGGCACCATTCTTTGAGCTCATTGACCAATTCTGAATACCTACTTGGAATCTCCATTTTTTAAGCAGGTTTTAATTTTTCTCAATAATATGTTTCCTGTTTTCTTAGAGCAACTAGCAGCAAATGCTATATAGCCTGGCTATATGTACTGAGGTGTGCTCCCTGAGTTCTTTTAAGTGGCAAGAAATCTCTTTCTTTAGGTTACATTAAAGCTGTATAGTAGATAACTAATTATCACTAATAGGCCTATTTAAGCAGCTAGAACTATTCAAAATAAATAAACCCTTCACTTAACCTGTAACTCAATGCCCTGTCACTCATCAGATAAAGTAGGTTATCTGCATGTGTTCCAATACACAATGAAATAAACACTATCAATGTTACCAGTATAGGCAAGAACCTAAGAAATAACCAAAATACAAGAGATAAGTTTAACTATTTACTTAAAAATTATATGAATGTAGCAGGTGGAATTGCCTCTTGCTCCGTAGTTTCCTTGAGCTCTGGCTGCATTGGGAGGGGCCAGTCCAATTAACCAATGGGGCGGACTTTTATCTATTATAATTACGCTGGACTGTGTCATCGTAGCTGCTTTCACTTCCTTTTGCTTCATTTTCGACCGACCGGGGGTTGAATCGGTGGCAAGGAGTACGCACTGGCCGGTGCTTCTTCCCATAAACGGGTGGTTTCGCTGATGCTGGTAAGCGAGTCTTTTTAACGTACTGCTCAACATTTGGGGACGTTTTATTTGGGTAGGCTGTAACATTCATTTCCTTGTTGTGCAGTTTTCCTGCCGTGATTGCTCATGGTTCAGCGTATGGCTGTTGCCTAAGGCATTCAATCTTCAAGTGCGTGCTGATGAGTTCCTTCTAACTAAACTGCTACGGAGTTTTCCTTGTGTCATCACGGGTTTGAGAAAGATCTACGTATGCGGTATCCACTCACTTGTGTTATAGGGCAGCGGCCGGTGTTGGCGTAACTCCAGGCTACCCTAGGCTGCTGTTCTGTTGGGCCTCGAATGCTGCTTCGTGGGTTTGCTGCTGTTCTTGCCAGCGCGTTTCTACCAAATGCTGCTTTCTTTGATTGGTGCAGCTGCCTGTATGAAGAGGGCTGCAAAATCACCATAGTACTTTAACACTAGTTTTAACTTTTGTAGGGTGTGTGTGTGTGTGTGTATGAGACTGTTTGTGTGCCTGATCATCATTCATTTATAATCAATGTGTGTGTTTGGAGTGTGGTATGAGGGATATTTTCTGTTAAATTGGGTATTTTTGTTTATTTGTTTTAGTCCTGCTCAGGCTTCACCTGCTGGCAGGAGGCTCTGTTTCTATAGCTGTGGATAGCCAGTGGGCTATCTTATTGGGCCTGATTTATGTTAATGCCTTTTTTTAATTTTTTATTTTATTCTATTTTGTTTATTTGGTTTAATGCTCACGAGAGCTTATTTTATGTGAATTTGTGTGTGGCTAGTAACCATGTCTGCCAACCTTTTCTGCCGTGGCAAGCAGCCTTTGGTTGCCAATTGTATGCCAGTACTGGTGGGAGGCTATTGCAAGCTGTGGATCATCAGTGGTCCACGTAGTTCCCCTCCCTTAGTTTACATCGTGTGTGGTTGTGCATTTTAATTGGTTAGTTTGTGATCTAGTTGTGTTATTTCTTTGTTTGATTTTCTCTCTTCATACCTTTTTTTTCTGTTTATTTACTTTTTAGGTACTGTGTGCCCAAGGCGGGGTGGCAGCTGATTCCTTAGGTGGTAGTGTTTTCCTATTGTCCTTGTGTGTGTTCACGTGTGCCTGTGTGGAATTCTCCTTTTATGTTTTTGATTTTATTTGATTTATTTTGATTTGGTTTGTAGTGAGTGTGACACGTGGGCTTGCATGGTGTGCCTCTTTGGATCTCTTCTCCGTCTCCTGGTATCTTGCCCCCTGCTGGTAGGCCTCGGCCCTGTTAATATTGATTTTTCCCTTACCCTTGCCCCACATGCATGTTAGTTAGTCCTTTGGAGTGTGAATGAAAGTGATTGTGAAGTAAAGGAAAGAATTATTTTGTAAACATTGTAACAAAATAAAATAGCCTTTTTGTATTTTCATAACTTTGGTCTCTGGTGTCTTTAGTCAAACGAACCTTGCGTGTCAACATAGTGAAGTGTTTTCTGGTTAATATTCCTGGGGTGAAAGTCCCCTGGTGGCGTAGTCAGTAATTGCTCTTTGGCTCTGTTTAAGGTCCAATTTAGTCAACGCGTCGCTTTGCTGCCCAAGGCCACATTTGGCGTAGCCGGCAGGATTGACTTTTTAAACACCAGGGACTATTGTTTTGAATTTGTAGAAGTGGTTGTTTGTATGGTGGTTGGTGTTAATACTTAAAATTGTTTTGCTTTCATTTTAGGCATTTCAATTAACTTCTCCTTTTCTGTTTGTGAGTGCGTTGGCAAGGGCAGCAGTGGGCCCAGTGTGGCAGTTGGCTGTTGCGTTCCTTTGGCAGTGGACTGAAACCCTTGGCGATACGGTGAGCCGATTTTGATTATATACATGGAGGAGGAATTGCGGGAACTCTGTAACTTGGTGATACAGCTGAAGGCTGACAATGAGCAATTGCGATAGGAGCGGGCTGCCAGTCGGGTAAGTGGCTCTGTAGGTCCATCCACAGGTGTCATGGAGAACGGCCGGTCTAATCCAGGAGCTGGAAATAGTGTAGTAGCCTCAGAGTGACTGGTCATCATTCTTTGAGATCATAAGTGCCCAATGTTTAATGGTAAAATGGGTTTAAGAGTGTTAGAGTGGATTGAAGAAGTCCGGGCCTGTATGCGTGCTCGCTACCTAGCAGTTAGTGATCAAGCATTGTTCATTTTTTATCACTTGGAGGGAGAAGCGAAGGAAGAAATCAAATACCATTCTAGAGCAGAGATAATGGACCCAGAAAAGATCTTAGGTATCTTAAAGGATTTGTATGGCTGTACACAGTCGTATGACTCTTCAGCAATCGTTCTTTTTTAGGCAACAACAAGAAGGGGAGACTTTGCATGAGTTTTCCTTAGCCTTAATGGCTTTAATGGAGTAGGTTAAGCAAAGGGCTCCTGAGAGTATGACTAATGCGGATGTCTTTCTCCGCGATTAGTTTGTGGAGCATGTCCTGGACAGTGCACTCCGACGGGAGTTGAAACAGTTCATTTGCCGGCAGCCACAAGCCACACTTCTTGAGGTACGCAGTGAGGCCATCACATGGGAACGAGAGGGGTTTTCTGGTGGCGCTAGGGGGCATAGTTTTTCAGTCCCCTCGGCCTATGGTATACAGTATAGAGTTCAAGGCCAACCATCTTCCTAGGCCTGTAGTGACCCAGGCGGAGGAACAAGTCTCCCTAGCATTAACCACTAGTGCCCCCGAGTGAATAGTGGCCTGCTGCTTTTGTGTGTCATCGTCGGGGCGACGACTTAAAAAGGGGGGGTAGCAGGTGGAATTGCCTCTTGCTCCGCAGTTTCCTTGAGATCTGGCTGCATTGGGAGGGGCCAGTCCAATTAACCAATGGGGCGGACTTTTATCTATTATAATTACGCTGGACTGTGTCATCGTAGCTGCTTTCACTTCCTTTTGCTTCATTTTCGACCGACCGGGGGTTGAATCGGTGGCAAGGAGTATGCACTGGCCAGTGCTTCTTCCCATAAATGGGTGGTTTCGCTGATGCTGGTAAGCGAGTCTTTTTAACGTACTGCTCAACATTTGGGGACGTTTTATTTGGGTAGGCTGTAACATTCATTTCCTTGTTGTGCAGTTTTCCTGCCGTGATTGCTCATGGTTCAGCGTATGGCTGTTGCCTAAGGCATTCAATCTTCAAGTGCGTGCTGATGAGTTCCTTCTAACTAAACTGCTACGGAGTTTTCCTTGTGTCATCACGGGTTTGAGAAAGATCTACGTATGCGGTATCCACTCACTTGTGTTATAGGGCAGCGGCTGGTGTTGGCGTAACTCCACGCCACCCTAGGCTGCTGTTCTGTTGGGCCTCGAATGCTGCTTTGTGGGTTTGCTGCTGTTCTTGCCAGCGCATTTCTACCAAGTGCTGCTTTCTTTGATTGGTGCAGCTGCCTGTATGAAGAGGGCTGCGAAATCACCATAGTACTTTAACACTAGTTTTAACTTTTGTAGGGTGTGTGTGTGTGTGTGTGTGTGTATGAGACTGTTTGTGTGCCTGATCATCATTCATTTATAATCAATGTGTGTGTTTGGAGTGTGGTATGAGGGATATTTTCTGTTAAATTGGGTATTTTTGTTTATTTGTTTTAGTCCTGCTCAGGCTTCACCTGCTGGCAGGAGGCTCTGTTTCTATAGCTGTGGATAGCCAGTGGGCTATCTTATTGGGCCTGATTTATATTAATGCCTTTTTTTAATTTTTTATTTTATTCTATTTTGTTTATTTGGTTTAATGCTCACGAGAGCTTATTTTATGTGAATTTGTGTGTGGCTAGTAACCATGTCTGCCAACCTTTTCTGCCGTGGCAAGCAGCCTTTGGTTGCCAATTGTATGCCAGTACTGGTGGGAGGCTATTGCAAGCTGTGGATCATCAGTGGTCCACGTAGTTCCCCTCCCTTAGTTTACATCGTGTGTGGTTGTGCATTTTAATTGGTTAGTTTGTGATCTAGTTGTGTTATTTCTTTGTTTGATTTTCTCTCTTCATATCTTTTTTTTCTGTTTATTTACTTTTTAGGTACTGTGTGCCCAAGGCGGGGTGGCAGCTGATTCCTTAGGTGGTGGTGTTTTCCTATTGTCCGTGTGTGTGTTCACGTGTGCCTGTGTGGAATTCTCCTTTTATGTTTTTGATTTTATTTGATTTATTTTGATTTGGTTTGTAGTGAGTGTGACACGTGGGCTTGCATGGTGTGCCTCTTTGGATCTCTTCTCCGTCTCCTGGTATCTTGCCCCCTGCTGGTAGGCCTCGGCCCTGTTAATATTGATTTTTCCCTTACCCTTGCCCCACATGCATGTTAGTTAGTCCTTTGGAGTGTGAATGAAAGTGATTGTGAAGTAAAGGAAAGAATTATTTTGAAAACATTGTAACAAAATAAAATAGCCTTTTTGTATTTTCATAACTTTGGTCTCTGGTGTCTTTAGTCAAACGAACCTTGCGTGTCAACATAGTGAAGTGTTTTCTGGTTAATATTCCTGGGGTGAAAGTCCCCTGGTGGCGTAGTCAGTAATTGCTCTTTGGCTCTGTTTAAGGTCCAATTTAGTCAACGCGTCGCTTTGCTGCCCAAGGCCACATTTACATATATAAACATTCAAATATAAAATTGCACCAACTCAAATGAATAGCTTTTGGAATTTTCCAAGTCTCTTTCAGTGTAAATAAAAAACTCAAAACAATCTTTCAGTTGTATGACCATGCATTCAGCAGTATGCTTTCAAAATCAACAAAATGTAATATCGAAACCCCAAATTCTAAAGCTGCCAGTTATTCTAATTGAGATGAAAAAATTTAAATGAATCTAGATGAGTAAATTAACTTAAATGGGTACCCATCCCGGCATGGTGGTGTAATGGTTAGCACACTGTCGCCTCACAGCAGGAAGGTCCTGGGTTCGAGCCCAGTGGCCAACAAGGGTCTTTCTGTGTGGAGTTTGCATGTTCTCCCCGTGGCTGCGTGGGTTTCCCCCGGGTGCTCTGGTTTCCCCTACAGTCCAAAGACATGCAGATTAGGTTAATTGGTGGCTCTAAATTGACCATGAATGTGATTGTGAATGGTTATTTGTCTCTATGTGGTAGCCCTGCGATGACCTGGTGACTTGTCCAGGGTGTAACCCGCCTCTTGCCCATAGTCAGCTGGGATAGGCTCCAGCTTGCCTGCGACCCTGTACAGGATAAGTGGCTACAGATAATGGATGGATGGGTACCCAACCATTTACCAGTTAAAAGGTGTAGGCCTATATTGATGCTTGTGTGCATAGTAGCCTGAAGCAATATGGCTGCTTTACGCCAGTGGTGCATCAAAAACTCACTCGTGGCACTGATGGTTGTTGTCCTCACCACAGCTGTGTAGTGCTGGCCATGCTGGGGAATGGAGACCATGCAGAACTCAACAAGCTCTGTACGATCTCCATTCCCCAACATGGCCATTGGAGCTCGCTGGGGCTGTGCGGAGCTTGTCAAGGCTGTGCGGAGCTCGTTAAGCCTGTGCAGGGATCGGTAGCTGAGTAGGCTACTTATGAAAAGTCCTTAACACCACAATAAGCTAGGTCAGGTGGACTAGCTTGTTGCCGTATCTTCAGTGGAAACACTATTCCAGTGTTTTCAACAGTAGTTGCATATTACACCACTGTATCAGTGTAAACTGCTATTATAAGACTAAGCCCATTCACAATAATAATTCTTGATTTGGTGTGCTAACAACTTATAAACTCAATTGATGTCACCACGCAATTTTTCACACGTCTCTCTTTCTTCTCCCTGAAAATGAGCATATTTTTTCAAAAAACAAATCAGTTTCAACATTTGATATGTTGTCTTTGTAATATTTTCAATGAAACATAGGGTTTTCATGATTTGTGTTAGGTATGTGAGGGAGGCGGATGTATATGCAGAAATGTTCAGTTTAATAATAAAGTGTGATCTATACATAAAGTGCATAAAACACACACAAAAACAAACAGTCCAAATCAGCAGGCAAGGTCATAAATGAGAATACAGGCAAAGGGTCGGTCGAGGCACAAACAGTATGTCGGAGGCAAAATGAGAACTAGGAACAGGAACAAGGATCGAGAAACCAGGAAACCACGAACATGGGAAGAAAAGCTCGGTAATGTGCACTTAATGTAGCGTAATACTTTGCATCATATTTGCATCAGCGTAGTCCTTAAATAGCCCCACACCTAGTTCTCTAATTGAGAACAGGTGCACCTTGTTCACGGCGTGCGTGCTGGAGCTCACTCGCCATGCGTGCAGCCTGAGGCACGCCTTCAGGTGCACATGTCACAGCGTGCAGGACTGACAGAACCCCCTCCCAAAGAGCTCCCTCCGGGAGTGAAAATCCATCATACTTGGCCCCGGTGGGGGTTTGGGCTCAGGCTCTGGACACGACTTGGGTTCTTGGCTCGGAGTAGGCTTGACTTCAGGACTTGACTTGGACTCTGGACTGGACTCGGGCTCGAGCTCTGGAGATGACTCGGGCTCTGGACTGGACTTAGGCTTGAGCTCTGAAGATGATGTGGACTCTGGACTGGACTCAAGCTCTGAAGATGATGTGGACTCTGGACTCGGGCTCGAGCTCTGAAGATGACTCAGGCTCTGGACTGGACTTGAGCTCTGAAGATGACTCGGGCTCTGGACTGCACTTGGGCTCAAGCTCTGTAGATGAGTCGGCCTCAGGACTGGACTTGGACTCGAGCTCTGTAGATGACTCAGGCTCTGGATTGGACTCTGGAGATGACTCGGGCTCTGGACTGGACTCTGGAGATAACTTGGGCTCTGACTCCCGCTCCGGAGATGACTCAAGCTGGAGTTCTAGAACTGGCTTGGACATAGGACTGGGCTCAATCTCAGGAGATGACTCGAGTTCTGGACTTGGCTCAGACTGTGGACTTGGCTCAGGTACAGGCTCGAGCTTTGTCAGCACACTGCTTTAGTCCAGGTTAGGACCTGGCGACAGGACGATGCAGTAGTCTTCCTGGCTGGGTGGTGGCAGGACGATGCAGACATCCTCCTGGCCGGGTGAGGCAGAGGTTGTTCTGACGTTCTCTGACACAGGTTCAGGAACAGGCTCTGGCCTTAACTCTGGCACTGGCACTGAAGTAGACTCTGATGCAGGCTCTGACGCAGGCTCTGATGCTGGCCCTGGAGTAGACTCTGATGCAGGCTCTGATGCTGGCTCCATCACTGGCTCTGGAGCAGGCCCTGATGCAGGCTCTGGCACTGGAGTAGGCACCAGCTCTGGCTCTGTCTCTGGCATGGGAGCAGACACTGGCGCTGACTCTGGCTCCACCTCTGGCATGGGAGAAGACACTGGTGCTGACTCTGGCTCTGCTCCTGGTATGGGAGCAGACACTGGCGCGGACTCTGGCTGAGAAACCAACTCAAAAGAGACAGCCTCCAAGAGGGACTCAGGAACAACAGCCTCCTCTGCTGTCTCTATATCAGCCACTGGGGGGAGCTCTGGAGCAACAGCCTCCTCAGCTGAGTTGGCCACTGGAGTGGTTGCCTTTAGGAGGTGTTCTAGAGCGACGGCCTCCTCCGCTGAGTTGACCACTGGCCTGATTGCCCCTCCCCAAAAATTTTCATGGGGTCCCTCCTTTACTAATGATTCATAGATAAACTTGAGCATGGCAAAGAAAGTCTGAGAGTTTTGAAGGCATGGGTGTTCCACCCAAATCAGATAGACCACCCATCTGCATGCTCATCCAGCAACGAATGTCAGGATGAAGCTCAACCAGATGGGTTCAGGTGTCTTGGGCTTTTGGAAGTCATCATAGAGGACCCCACACTGGATGCGGAATCCACACGGGTGATATTCTCCATCGTAGGGTGTAGGAGGGTAAGCATCGGTACACCGGCGGAAATACAAGGCTAGCAGCAGGGACAAGGAAACCCGGAAGCGGCGTGGGATTGCGTACTGGAACACATCTGCTACATCCATTGTATGGCAAAGTATTCTGTTAGGTACGTGAGGGAGGCAGATGTATATGCAGAAGTGTTCAGTTTAATAATAAAGTGTGATCTATACATAAAGTGCATAAAACACACACAAAAGGAAACAGTCCAAATCGGCAGGCAAGGTCATAAACGAGAATACAGGCAAAGGGTCGGTTGAGGTGCAAACAGTATGTTGGAGGAAAAACAAGAACAAGAACTAGAAACAGAAACAAGGATCGAGAAACCAGGAATCCACGAACATGGGAAGAAAGGCTCGGTAATGCACACTTAACGTAGTGTAATACTTCACACTGCATTTGCATCAGCACAGTTCTTAAATAGCCCCACACCTAGTTCTCTAATTGAGAACAGGTGCGCCTTGTTCACGGTGCGCATGCTGGAGCTCACTTGCCGCGTGCGCAGCCCGAGACACGCCTTCAGGTGCACGCGCCACAGCGTGCAGGACTGACAATTTGCAAACTATTACATTCTGTTTTTATTTACAGTTTACACAGCATCCCAACTTTTTTGGAATTGGGGTTGTGTTTGATAATTAACTTGATTTTTTTTCTCCAAAAGCTAATGTTGCCTTGTAGCAGCATCATACCATTATGACATCCAGAGATGTCTTTATCAGGGTTGGGTTGGAGACAGATGTATGTGTAGACGATAGTTTTATTTATAAAAGTGACAACAGGCAAACAATCCAAATCGGCGAGCAGAAATAATAAACATAGAACAAGCAATAGGTCGGGCTAGGCACAAACAGTCTATCCTAGGCATAGACAAAAAAAAAAAAAAACCCAGAATCATGGAACAGGAACGAGAATCAGGAAACCAGGAGATCAATACAGGAAATAAGGCTCAGTAATGTGTACGTAACGTAGCGCAATACTTTGCACTGAGTTTGTGTAAACACAGCCTTTATATAGGTGCACTGATTGTGCCTTCATCTTGTGCAGGTGTGCATGGTCAACGGCGCATGTGCGAGAGTCCACTTGGCGCGCACACAGTCCAAAGCACACCTGAGAGTCTGCCTGGTGCACGTGGCACAGCACGCAGGTCTGACAGCCTTTATGTTAGTATAGTGTACTTAGGATTTTGTATTAGTCACAAGCATTACAATCATCTTTTTATTTCTACAAATTTGTGCTAGATATATTGATGCCCATTGCAATGAATTTCAGACTCTATTGTATATTATTATACATACGGGACACATTTTCCATGGAATAAAAACATGTATTCTATTCTCTTCTAGTGGGTTTATTGATAACATGCCGTATTGTTATCATATCACTTATCTTACTATTATGCCACTCTCCCCAGTGGAGAATGAACATGCAATATTATTACAACATTGCACATTGTCAAGACAACACGATGTCACATGGCAGAGCTGATGTGAAAATCCAGTGATAAAACTTTTCTGCTGCGCATGCACAAAATCATTTCTTTGTCTGCTGGGAAAGAGAGAAGACAAGGCTAATCCAGTGCTACTGCTAGGATTAAGCACTAAATAAATAAATTGAAACTGAAGACGCGCTGAACACCCAAAAGGCTACCAAAACTTCATCATATGTCCTTCACGCATATTTAGAAGAGAAAAACATACCAACGGACATCAAAAAACTGGAAAAGAGACATGTCAGAGATGTAAAACTTCTGCACTAGTGAGTGACTGTGACAATTTGTAAAACAAACATGGCCACCAGGTTTGCTTCATTAAAAGCTGAAGATTTTGAGAGAATTTTAGCTGCCAGGCTGCTCCATTGTGTGTAGTTGTCAACATTGCACAATACTTTGTTACTTTGTTGCAGCTACAGATAATGGATGGGTGGATGGGTACCCAACCAGTTATCAGTTAAAAGGTGCAGGCCTGTATCGATGCTTGTGTATGTAGTAGCCTGAAGCAGTATGGCTGCTTCACACCAGTGGCGCATCAAAAACTCACTCGTGGCACTGATGGTTGTTGTCCTCATCGTGGCTGTGTAGCGCTGGCCATGCTGGGGTATGGAGACCGTGCAGAGTTCAAGCTTGTTGTACTCTGCACGGTCTCCATTCCCCAGCATGGCCAGCGCTACACAGCCACGGTGAGGACAACAACCATCAGTGCCACAAGTGGTTGCTTTTAGTGGTTACTTATTTACTTTTGTGTGGTTTAAAATAACTAAGAAAATTACACAGGGAAAATCATAAATAATACTTGGCTTGACTGCGCTAGCATTGGCCTTCACTAACCCTACACCGGCTGGAAGGTAACTGTGCTGCCACTAACAGCACCAGGTCGCAAGTAAGCTAGTGTTGGCCTTCACTAATGCTACTGCTACGCCGACTGGAAGGTAACTGGATTACCGACTGCGTGCTAACAGCACACAGTCACGGGTAAGCTAGCATTGGCCTTTGCTAACGCTACTGCTGCACCGGCTGGAAGGTAACTGGACTACCATGCTAACAGCACCGAGTCGCAGGTAAGCTAGCGTTGGCCTTTGAGAATACTGATATGAACAGTGTGTATATATAATAATAATAATAATAATAATAATAATAATAATAATAATAATATTGGCTGGCTTTTTTCATGGTCTATCAGATATATTCCATTCAGCTAGCATGATATTGAATGAATCAAAGATGAGTTTATTTGCAGTGTGTAAGCTCAGAAAAATCGACCTTGGTGTGAAAAAAACCATATATTGCTTTTCGCTGCATAATATTCGTGTTCTGTGTGAAAGTACTCATCACAAAAACAACAGTTATAAAAAATATATTGACATGCAAATTAATCACACAAAAAATATTCCTGCTTTATGAAAATCTTGCTACAAAAACACACACACAAAAACAAATCCAAAATGGGAAAGAGCTGTTGTGTTACTGACTATACAAACAGATTCAACAAGAAATCAGAGCTATTTTTGTACAGGCTGCAGAAAGCTAAAGAAAAGAGAAGCAAATGAAGGTGGACTGACTACAGCCTTCACAAATGTTCATAAATGGTTATTAAGAAAAGGCCTATTTGTTATTAACTTATTTAATTTTTAATAAAAGGAATGTTTTATTTAATAGGTTACTAGATTTTATTCCAACCTTTACAAATTCACATAAATAATTGTGAAATAAAAGGGTTTTTTCATTTAACAAATGGAATATTTAAGTTGATAAAGAATAGGCAAATAAATGTTGCATTCTGTGATAATAAAAGTTTCTTCATTTAATTTTCTTTCCCAAAATGCCTATGCTTCATGATCATGATGCCCCTCGAGGCAGACGTGTTTGTTTGCTCCGCTCTTGAATGCGGAGCGGAGCAAACACGAATAATTTTCACTGAGACCTGGCTCTCAGACAAAATCCCAGAATGCACCATTCAGCTACAGACTCACTCTGTACACCGAGGAGACCGGACTGCAGCCTCCGGTAAGGCTAAAGGGGGAGGTGTGTGTGTTTATTAACAACTCTTGGTGTGGAGATATACAGACTGTTTATAAGCACTGTTCGCCAGATGTGGAGCTGTTATTGCTGAAATGCCGCCCCTATTATCTACCAAGGGAATTCACTGCTGTGTTTTTGGCCGCTGTTTACATCCTCCCACAAGCTAACTCCACGGCAGCACGCAACAAACTCCACGACAACATCAGTATGTTAGAGACAGCTCATCCAGACGCTGTTTTTATCATCGCCGGCAACTTTAATCACTGCAATTTACGGACTGTATTCCCTAAATATTATCAACATGTGGACATCCTCACCCATGATAAGAACACACTGGACCATGTTTACAGCAACACATGTGGTGCATACAGGGCTGCACCCTGCCCCCACTTCGGACACTCGGACCACCTCTCTTTATTCCTGTATCCAGCCTACAGACAAAGACTAAAACAAACAAACAAACAAACCCTGTCACCAAGCAAGTCAAACTCTGGAGCCCAGAGACTGACAGCACCCTTCAGGACTGTTCTGCTCAGACAGACTGGGATGTGTTTAAAGCCGCAGCCACTTTGGAGGACTCTTCTGTCAGTATACAGGACTATGTTGAGTATGTGACTGAGTACATCAGCACATGTGTCTGCAACATTGTGCCCACCATACAGATCAGGAAGTTCCCCAACCAAAAGCCCTGGGTAAACAGTCAGATACGACGCATGTCATGCTCGCTCTCTTGCATTTAGATCAGGCAATGAAATGGAGTACAAAGCGGCGAAGTATGGACTGAGGAAAGCCATTACAGCGGCCAAGAAGCAGCACATAGAGAAGCTGGACAGCTTCTATTCTACTGCTGACCCCGAGCGGATGTGGCAAGGCCTGCAGCACATCACAGACTACAGGACCACCATCAGCTCCACAGACAGCCTGCCGGATGACCTCACCACTTTCTACACCCACTTTGAGACCTCCAGCTACAGCACAGAGAGGAAGTACACACACACCTGGACCACCCAACCCCCCTCCCCCCCACCAACAGTCTCAGCAGGCCAGGTACACAAAGCTCTGAGGAAGATCAACCCCAGGAAGGCAGTAGGACCAGACAACATCCTTGGGCGGACCCTCAGAGTATGTGCCAATGAGCTAGCTGATGTTTTCACCACTATCTTCAACCTTTCCCTCAGCCAGAGCACCATTCCCTCCTGCTTCAAGACCACAACCATCGTCCCTCTTCCCAAGAGCCCACCCACCTGCCTGAATGATTACAGGCTGATAGCACTCACTCCAATCATCTCAAAGTGCTTTGAGAGAGTGGTACTGGCCCACATTCAGAGCAGTATACTGGACCCCCTGCAGAATGCCTACAGGCCCAACAGGTCCACCTCAGATGCCATCACTGCTGCCCTCCATTATACCTTCTTCCACCTGGAAAACAAAGACTCTTACATCAGGATGCTCTTTGTTGACTACAGCTCTGCCTTCAACACAGTCATCCCCCACAAGCTCACCCATAAACTGTCCACACTTGGTTTGCACCCCACCCTCTGTGACTGGCTCCTCGACTTCCTGACTGGCAGGCCCCAGACTGTCAGGATTGGTAATAGGACTTCAACCAGCATCATCACAAACATTGGCACCCCACAGGGATGTGTCCTCAGCCCCATCCTCTACACCCTGTTCAACCACGACAGTGATAGGACGCATCACTGGTGGAGACAAAATGGCCTACAGGAGGGAGGTGGCCAGTCTGCTGTCATGGTGTGAGGACAACAACCTCACCCTCAACATGGACAAGACAAAGGAGATGACAGTGGACATGAGGAAGGAGAGGAGACCTCATTGGCCACTGTTCATCCAGGAGCTTGAGGTGGAGAGGGTGAGCAGCTTCAAATACCTGGGTGTTCACATCAGTGAGGACCTCTCATGGACACCTAACACCACACAGCTGGTTAGGAAGGCTCAACAGAGACTGTACTTTCTGAGGAGGCTGAGGAAGTTTGGTATCTCACCCAAGATCCTCAGCAACTTCTACAGCTGCATGAATGAGAGCATCCTGACCAACTGCATCACTGTGCGGTATGGCGGCACTACAGCTATGGACTGCAAACGTCTGCAGAGGGTGGTGAAGACTGCTGAGAGGATCACCAAAACTCCACTGCCCTCTCTGTAGAGCATCTACCACCACAGAGTCCACAGGAGAGCAGCCTCCATCCTCAAAGACCCCACCCCCAGCACGGACTGTTCACACTTTTACCCTCAGGACGGAGGTACAGAAGTGTGAAATGTAAGACTGTCAGACTAAAGAACTCTTTCTTTCCCACCGCCATCAGACTCTGGAACAGCTGACAGGAGTCTATAACCATGGACTACCTCCCTGTAAACTGTCCTTGACTGTTTACATCTGTTTGCACATATTTGCACATTACTGCCCTTTTTTGCTTCTACGTCCGATCATTGCCTTATTTTTGTATTATACTGCCAATTTTGCACTACATTTACCTCTATTTTGTACTGTACTGTTTTTTTGCTTTTATTTTACACTATATTGCCTTTACTTTGCATTATTTCTTCCGCCTATTTATTTATTTGTATTTGTAATTGCCATTTATGGTGGACAGCAAACTAAGAATTTCATTGTGCAAGAGGACATTTTTTGTAAGCTTACATGTTTCAATACACTGTACATACAAGTACATAACTATGCTAGTTTACTTAAAATATGTGTCTCAATTCATGTACTTTCATATTTACACTTGCTATTTGGACTGCATAATTGTGTTCACACTAGCAAGTATGGCAACATGCAGTGCACTATGAGTACCCAGATGGTATACTCAAAAATGGTCAGAAAGTTGAGTGTCCAATGTTAGACACTTCTCACTTTCAATGGTCACCATCTTGGCTACAGAAGAAGGGAACACCACAGCATGACACCAAGGGCGCAGATGGTACTGGGGACGGGGGGGACATGCCCCCCCCCCCAGATTTATAGTGACCCCTATCTGTCCCCCCCACCCACCGTCCCTATGTAAGGCACCCAACATAGGTAGAAAAAGTGAGGATTAATGTTCCGTTAGTTAGGCTAACTTACATTGCAGCGCAAAGTTGAAATGGCAGTAGCCTTGTCAGTGATCAATCCACATTACACTGATTCAAGAAGGGGAAAGGCTGGAGCAGATCCTTGCAGAGTTGGGAAAGCAAGGTGTTCAATTTTCCATGTAATTCCCGGTTAATAACACTGCACAGCTGATCCATTTGATAGTAACGGTGTTTCTGCTACGACTAATGGTGCGTTCAGTTGTACTCGTAAGTTGGAAGTTTGAAGTCGGAAAAGCATTGAAATCTAACATCTACCAGCATAAATGTTGGGGTTTTCGTTTCATTTCATTAACTGTCCATTTTTTTCGAATTCCATGTTCCATGATGTCCCAGTTTTTAAACTGGGAAGTGCTCAGTTCTGAGGTTATGTTGTTTGGAGCTCCAAGTTCCGACTTCCAATGTAAATATAACGCACCATCTCGACCCCGGGGTCCTAAGGGGAGCTGGGGACTTTGCCTGTCGCGGTAACCATAGTGATCATAAACAACTGTCTAATGACTGAGCTGGTGATCTTTCTGCCACATTAAGCTAGAGAAGAGGGAAAAAAATCACAGCGTTTGTTTCAAGAACTAAAAGATGTAAATATCCTATGCCTGTTGCCTGTTGACTTTCACAGATGTGACAAATACTTGTTTTGTAATGTTGAGTAGCTAGTCTGATAATAATAAGAAGGAATTTGGACTTACCTGAAGTAGGCTAAATGTAAAATAACAGCATTCTAGGCTGTAGGTGAATATCTTTTAATGTTGTTATTTTTATGTATAATGTTATTTTAGTAAGCAGCAAATGTTAACTGAAATTATGAGATTTAAGATGTTAACATTGTCCTCCTGGCCTGCAGGCAATCCCTGGTGGGGTCAACAATGAAAAAACAAAAAACAATTACAGCGTTTTTTCAAAAACCGAGCAATGTAAGTATCATATTGCCTGTTAACTTTCCCAGATGTGGCAGATATTCTTTTTATAATGTTGAGTAGTTAGTCTGATAATAATAAGAAGGCATTGGCACTTACCTGAAGTAGGCTAAATGTGAAATAACAAGCTTTTTAGGCTGTTATTAATATTATTATTAATGTTATTTTAGTAAGCAACTTTAACTCAAATTACAAGATTTAAAATGTTAACACTGTCCTTGTGGCCTGCAGGCAATTCCTAATGACAGTGAGGCAGGCCCTAGTCAGTCGAGAGAGGATCTGCCAGGGGGCAGCCACAGTAGAAAAAGACAGCATGAGGAAGGCGAGACAGAAAGAATACAGACAGAAGATGCAGGGAGAGAACATGGAGGGACAAGAGGTGACACAGAGGGAGATGGTGACATGATAATAATGACATACACAGAGCCAAATCAACCTGACCCAAAAGTTATGCAAAGACAAGTGCTCAAAGAGCGGACACTAACATTCCAGAAAGCATGGTACGAGAAGTATCCCTGGCTACATGTTAGTGTGGGTACTGAGGGTGTTCTGTGTTTTCACTGCTCGAAATACTTTAAAACAGGGAAACCAGCACAAGCCAAGAGTATAGACCCAGCTTTTGTTAGTACTGGATTTTAAAACTGGAAAAAAGCACTTGAAAATTTTCCATGCATGAGAAATCAGAAGGTCACAAAGTGGCCTTTGTCTACCAATGTTCATTCAGTTAGAAAACTCACAATTCTAATGTATATTGAAGCTTCAGTACACACACACACACACACACACACATATATATATATATATATATATATATATATATATATATATATATATATATATATATGTGCATTTACACAAAATGGAATAATTTGCTGACAGCTCAGTCCCCCCCAGTTCAAAAATCCTATCTGCGCCCCTGCATGACACCAACCCTAGTAAGTATACACGCACTGTTAAATATACATGGCGTGTATATTTGAGAACCATGGGGCATTTATAAATCTGTCTGTTACAAATAAGTCTGTTTGTCTGCAAATTTTGGGTCATTTGTAAACCATATTCTTTGTGTGTGACATTTTTGTGTATGAACGTGCACGCACACACACACACACACACACACACACACACACACACACACACACACACACACACACACTCCTTAAATGACCCAGACTTACAACAGATCTTTGGGAAGAGTCTCAATCTAGCCAGTGATAATAGTGATGTGACTAAGCCTTTGTATTGTTTCCTTCTTTCCTGATTTGACTTTGTTTACATAGTTTATGTTTTGGTCTTAGCCTAGTCCCACCTATTTGCTCATTGTTGGTCCCATGATTTTAAATATTTCTCTGTCCCTTGGGTTTATGTGCCTGTGACTGGCAAAATAAACCTACCAACTTGTATCCAATCCAAAACAAATCCAATCCAATCCAAAAAAAGCCCCAGTAAATTAAATCTATTATCTCATCTCATCTCATTATCTCTAGCCGCTTTATCCTGTTCTACAGGGTCGCAGGCAAGCTGGAGCCTATCCCAGCTGACTACGGGTGAAAGGCGGGGTACACCCTGGACAAGTCGCCAGGTCATCACAGGGCTGACACATAGACACAGACAACCATTCACACTCACATTCACACCTACGGTCAATTTAGGGTCACCAGTTAACCTAACCTGCATGTCTTTGGACTGTGGGGTAAACTGGAGCACCTGGAGGAAACCCATGCGGACACGGGGAGAACATGCAAACTCCACACAGAAAGGCCCTTGCCGGCCATGGGGCTCAAACCCGGACCTTCTTGCTGTGAGGTGACAGCGCTAACCACTACACCACCGTACCGCTGGCATGTAAAATGTAAATAAAAAAGAAAGCAGTGTTAAGAAATAGTTAAGGTGGGTGGAGCACAGAAGCACAGCAGGCCAGAACTGAGTTCTCACAAAACTCTTTTATTTTAGCTTTTCAACTTCTCATATCGCTCGCCCAAACACACACACACACACACACACACACACACACACACACACACACACACACACACACAAGTGTCCAGGTTGGGGAAGAGCTTCCTTCCTCTGCTCTCCCTCTCCACTTATAGGGTGCGGTCACTGGGGGAGACACACAAACACAAATTAATTCACATCAGGTGCAGTGATTCTGCCACTTACCTTCCCTGACTCCACCCTCCATTCACAGACCGATGCTTGGCCACGCCTCCCCTGCCACATACCCCCACTGCCCGACTCAGGCCGGGGAGCCGTCCGGCCTGCAGCTGACTCCCCCCCCCCCCCCCCCCCCCCAAAGGGAGAGGAAATCCGCCACGACCATCTGTGCCCCCGGCCTGTGGACCACCTCGAACTTAAGTCAAGTCAAGTCAAGTTTATTTGTATAGCGCTTTTAACAATAAACATTGTCGCAAAGCAGCTTTACAGAATTTGAACGACTTAAAAGCTAATTTTATCCCCAATCTATTCCCAATGAGCACACTGTGGCAACGGTGGCAAGGAAAAACTCCCTCAGACGACACGAGGAAGAAACCTCAAGAGGAACCAGACTCAAAAGGGAACCCATCCCCATCCAGGCAACAACAGACAACATGACTATAACATTAACAGTCCTAACAAAGTCAGCTTCGTTGATGCTATAAACCCCCCACCAATGGAAACCCGAGTGCAAAACCGTTTACAACAACCGTAGTCCCAAAGTCAGCAAGTCAACTGCAGTCCCCAGCCACAAAAACACCACTGCAAGAGTCCAGAGCGTCCTCCAGGCGCGACCCCCAACTGTCCACATGGGGCTACCCTCCACAGGAGCAATGCGATGAGACGCCAACCAACTTAAACGGCTGGAGTGCCAGATACCAATGGGTGATCCGCGCGTTGGCATCCTTCATGGAGTGGAGCCACTGCAGGGGCGCGTGGTCTGAACAGAGGGTGAAAGGGCGCCCCAGCAGGTAGTAGTGGAGGGCAAGGACTGCCCACTTGATGGCGAGGCATTCCTTTTCGATTGTGCTGTACCTGCCCTCACACACCGACAGCTTCCAGCTGATGTACAGCACTGGGCATTCCTCCCCCTCCACCTCCTGGTACAGAACAGCCCCCAGCCCTCTGTCCGACGCATCTGTCTGCAAAATAAAGGGGAGAGAAAAGTCAGGGAAGTATAACAGTGGCCCCCCACACAGTGCAGCCTTTATCTCCGAGAAAGCCCGCTGGCATTGCTCCATCCACTGGACCGGATCTGGTGCTTCCTTTTTACTGAGATCAGTCAGTGGGCTGTTGACGTCCAAATAATTAGGTATAAACCTACAATAGTAGCCAGCTAGCCCCAGGAACTGTCTCACCCCCCTTTTTGGTCTTGGGCCTCAGGCAGGCTGCAATTGCTGCCATCTTATTAATTTGGGGACGCACCTGCCCATTGCCCAAGTGGAAACCCAGATACCGTACTTCCACCTGCCCAATCACACACTTCTTCGGGTTGGTTGTGAGACCCGCTTGCCTCAGCGACCTAAGGACAGCTCTTAGGTGTTCTAAGTGCCGCGGCCAGTCATTACTATAAATAATAATGTCATCCAAGTAGGCGGCCGCGTAGGTGGTGTGGGGGCAGAGGACCCTATCCATAAGCCGCTGGAACATAGTGGGCGCCCCAAACAGCCCAAAAAGAAGTGTGACAAACTGGTGTAAGCCAAACGGTGTGGAAAAGGCCATTTTCTCTCGGGAAAGCAGAGTCAAGGGGATCTGCCAATATCCCTTTGTCAAATCCAGTGTCGAATAAAAACGAGCCGTGCCTAGTTGATCAAGCAACTTGACAATACGAGGCATTGGGTACACATCAAATTTAGACACCGTGTTGACTTTTCTATAGTCCACACAGAACCAGACCGACCCATCGGCCTTGGGAACCAAGACCACCGGGCTGCTCCAAACACTGTGGGACTCCTCGACGATGCCCATTTTGAGCATGGCCTCGAGTTCTTCCCAAACCACCTTTTTTTGTGTTCGGGGAGTCTGTAAGGGCGGCTGCGCACTACTACCCCCGGGGACATCTCAATGTGGTGTTCTATGAGGTGGGTGCGGCCGGGAAGGGGCGAGAACACGTCAGAAAATTCTGTCTGCAACTGGGCGACCTCCCTGAGTTGGGTTGGGGAGAGGTGGTCTCCACAGGGGACCGGAGTGGTGGGCGATGTCAATATCCTTTTTGAACCTCCAGCCCCAGCTCCGCCTTCTCTGGAACCATCGACACCAACGCCACGGGGACCTCCTCATTCCAAAGTTTTAACAGATTGAGGTGGTAAATCTGTAACACCCCGCCTCTGTCCGTTCGCCTCACCTCATAGTCTACATCCCCGGCTCGCCGTGTGACCGCAAAGGGTCCTTGCCACCTGGTGATCAATTTGAAGCTCGACGTGGGCAACAACATGAGTACTTTATCTCCTGGTGTGAATTCCCTCAGGCGTGTGCCCCGTCATACAGATGGACTTGACATTCTTGGGCCTGCCACAAATTCTCCTGGGTTAGGTGCGTGAGCGTGTAGAGTTTGGCACGCAGATCAATAACGTATTGAATTTCATTTTTACTTGTTGAAGGTTCCTCCTCCCAATTTTCACACAGCACATCTAGAATGCCACGTGGCTTACGCCCATATAATAATTCAAACAGGGAGAACCCCGTGGAGGCTTGTGGGACCTCTCGCACTGCGAATAACAGGGACTCGAGCCATTTATCCCAGTTGCGTGCGTCCTCGCTTACAAATTTCCAAATTATGTTCTTGAGGGTGTGATTGAACCGTTTGACTAAGCCATCCGTTTGTGGGTGATAAATGCTGGTGCATATAGGCTTAATTCCCAGTAACCCATACAGTTCGTGCAGTGTGCAGGACATTTCATTCCATTTATTTGATTAGGACATTGCACATTAATCAATGCATCAGTAAAAAACATCAATATAAATATGCCGGAGTTAGCATAGTTGCTAAATTTCATCCGTTGTCCTAAGGCAGGTATCATAAACCAAACAACAATAAAACAAACAATACAACATCACAAAACATGCAGACATTATACTCATACGTCACAAACACAAAATACATATAAAAGTACAGAAAGTAAAACCAAGTTCACAAAATACACCTGGAAATTAAGATCATTAATGGGAGCAGGTCTGGCTTATTTTCAGCCACTGTTTAAGGGTCATTTTGAAGGTGTTGATGTTGTCACACAGTCTGATATGAGCTGGCAGTGTATTCCAGGACTGCGTTCCTCTAATGGACACCACCATTTGGCTGAATTTAGTTCTACGCCATTTCACTTCACAGTCCCCTTTTGTGAGTGTTCTTGTATTTACTCGTGAAGATTTTTTCTTTATGAAATCCTGTAATGGTGGAGGGGCTAGTCCATTCAAAACCTTAAAAATAAGACAGACATCTAAAAACAACTGATAGCTATCAAAGTCCAATATTTGGTATTTTTTTAACAATGTTACAGTA
The DNA here is from genome assembly GCF_027579695.1 of Neoarius graeffei. Classification (NCBI taxonomy): domain Eukaryota; kingdom Metazoa; phylum Chordata; class Actinopteri; order Siluriformes; family Ariidae; genus Neoarius; species Neoarius graeffei. The sequence goes on along the minus strand of NC_083578.1, from coordinate 56,608,926 downwards.
GTGGTGATATATGGGCTTTTTATCAAGAACTTTAAGTGTTCTCTTGAAGAGAGACTTAATTGGTTTTAAAATGTTCTCTGATGTGTGTGACCATGTAGTGTAACAGTAGGAAATGTGAGTAAATATCATTGCATGCATATAGGTCTTTGCAGCCTCCATGGGTAGGAAAGGTCTTATGTGTTTAAAATTAGATAAACTAGCTTTAACTTTGTGTTACTTTTTTAACATGTTGCTTAAAATTAAGAGAAGAGTCAAAGGTTACCCCAAGATATTTAAAATGATCAACCACATCAAGTCTCTCTCCATCTACCATAACTGATGGTTGCTGCTCCACTGTTGGTTGTCGTGAAAAAAACATACATACAGTTTTTTTTGTATTCAGATGTAGGCAACAGTTTTGGAGTCAATGGGACACCAGCGCCATGGCTTCTGAGAGTCTTGTAGCAGCTTCTTGCATAGAGTTTGCATGACAGTATAGTACAGTGTCATCAGCATATAGTTGTAAATGTATATATATATGAATGAATATGAATATATATAATGAAAATGAATATAAATGTAGTCCCTTGATCAGTCAGAATCTCTTTGGGGATTCCGACTTGGGAGATGACGCAGAAGAGTGCTTCTGCAATACTACGTGCTGAGATATTGCGAAGAGGCACTGCTTCCGGATATCGCGTTGCATAGTCCACCAGAACTAAAATAAAGCGATATTCTTGTGTTGACTGATCTAATGGCCCGACGAGATCCATCCCAATTCTTTCGAACGGGGTCTCGATTAATGGCAGAGGGCGCAAAGGTGCTTTTGGAATGGTCGCGGGATTTACTAACTGGCATTCATGGCACGCCGTACACCACCAATGGACATCGCCGCGAATCCCTGGCCAATAGAACTGGGCCATTATTCGGGCTAGTGTCTTATCCTGCCCCAAGTGTCCGGCCATGGGATTAAAGTGAGCCACCTGGAATACCAATTCCCGGTGGCTCTTTGGGATTAAAAGCTGTGTTATTGGTTCCTTAGTCTGAGTGTCCTGCGTCACTCGGTATAGCCTATCCTTAATAATGGAGAAATAGGGGAAGGATGGGGTGGCGTTTGGCTGGAGCATTTGACCATCGATTACTCTCACTTGGTCAAACGCATGCTACAGAGTTTCGTCTCACGACTGCTCTAAAGGGAAATCCGTGAGGGATTCCCTGAGAGAGGGAGGAGGAGCCTGCTGCTCCTCACTCTGATGCGGTGATGACATAGATGGCTCTGTGACAGCTGCTCCTGCCAATGCCACACCGGGACCTCCCCCTGCTAAATTATGCCAGGCCCCTCTCTTCACTAAATGTGCCATCAATTCCCTAAATCCCGGCCAATCAGTCCCCCAAATTATCAAGTGGGTAAGGCGAGGATTAACTGCCGCCTTTACTCTAAATTTCTCCCCTTGAAATAGAATGTGGACCGACACTAAAGGGTAGTTGTGAACATCCTCGTTCACACACAACACCTTCACCAATTGTGCTCTCCCCAATGCCTCGTCTTGCACCAGGCTTTGGTGGATTGAGATCTGATTACAGCCGGAGTCCACCAAAGCCTGATACATATCCCCTTGGATACTCACCGGTATGCGATACGCTCCAGCCCGATCAAGGGTGGTCCCTGGCACGTTGGGGATCCGGACCACCTCACCCACCTCCATCACCGAGCACTGATGCTGGAGGTGCCCCGGCTCCCCGCAGTGCCAGCAAACCGGCCCAGGCTCTCCCTCTGCACCGGTGTTCTGGAGCTCACTCACCTGAGGGGGGGGAAGACAGACACGGAAGTAGGAAATGGTAGGGCGCTGCGGGTGCGGCGGGCTGGCTGGGGTGGAGGGCGAGGAACAGAAGGGGAGAGAGAGAGTAAAGAGAGGGAAGAAGAGGAGACACACTGTTCTGCCGTTGGAACAGTCACCATATGGTGCTCCGCCAGCTCGATGGCCTGATCCACCGATGCCGGGCAATGGCACCGGACCCACTCCGCTGTTCCTTCCAGAAGTCGGGCGATGAATTGTTCCAGCGGCACCAGGTCGATGATTCCCTCGGCGTCGCGGTTGTTGGCCCTCAGCCACCGCCGGCAGGCGTCCCGGAGTTGCTGGCCAAACGCGAACGGCCGGCCGACCTCCTCCAGGCGCAGCACGCGGAAGCGCTGCCATTGCTGCTCCAGGGTGTGCCCCATTGGAGGATGGCCCTGTGGAGGTTGGCGTAGACCAGCCAGCTGTTGGTGGGGAACTGTAGCGCAGCCAGCTGCGCCTCGCCCTGTTCCACCGGCCAACCCCATGCCTCTGCTGCCTGCTCAAAAATAGCGAGAAAGGCTTTGGGGTCATCATGCGGACCCATCTTCTTTAGGGTGAGGTGGGGATGGTCCGCGGCGGTAGTGATGGTGGATCCCGCCAACGCGAGCAGGTGCTGGAATGCCTGGCGATCTTCCTGCTGCGCCAGCACCAGGGCTTCAAATCATTGTTCCTGCTCCTTCCGGAGGGCAACCAGTGCCTGGTGCTGGCTCTGTTGGGCCATGGCGAGGGCATGGACCAGGTCCTTGAAGGGGGAGGACTCCATGAGGCTGTTCTCTTCTGTACTCTGTCCCAGGTTTCGGCACCACTGTAGAAATAGTTAAGGTGGTTGGAGCACAGAAGCATGGCAGGCCAGAACTGAGTTCTCACAAAACTCTTTTATTTTAGCTTTTCAGCTTCTCATTTCACTTGCCCAAACACACACACATGCACACGAGTGTCTAGGTTGGGGAAGAGCTTCCTTCCTCTGCTCTCCTTCTCCACTTATAGGGCGCAGTCACTGGGGAAGACACACAAACACAGATTAATTCCCATCAGGTGCAGTGATTCTGCCACTTACCTTCCCTGACTCTGCCCTCCATTCACAGACCGACACTTGACCATGCCCTGTAGAACAGGATAAAGTGGCTAGAGATAATGAGATGAGATGAATTCAAGAGATCTGGGAGAATTTCAGTACGTAAAGTGCAAGGGCACAAGCCTAAGCTGAATACCCATGATCTCCAATCCCTCAGACAGCACTGCATCAAGAACTGTCATTCATCTATATCTGATATAACCACATGGGCTCAGGAATACTTTGGCAAACCTTTATCAAGCACAACAATATGGACTTACTGAGTCACATTTTTAAATGGGTAATTATTTTTTTGCCAAGATGCAAGCATAAAACAACAACAACAATAAATAAGGTGACACAAACAAGCTATAGACATGGCAGTTGGTAAGGTTTGGAAAATGCAATGCAAATAAAAAAAAGAAAGTAGTGATTTCTAAATTTACTTTTACTTGTTTTTCATTGCAGACAGTATAAGCTAAGGATATTTCATGTTTTGTCTAGTCAACCTCATTTAATTTGTTAATATACATCCATTCCTGTGTTTCAGGCTGGTAACACATTCTAAAAAAGTTAGGACGGAGACAAATTAGGGCTAATAATGAGGTAAAACAATTAAATAATGATACAATTTGAAACAATTGATGTCACCAGGTGATTGTAAACATGATTTGATATAAAATCAGTATCCAGGAAAGGCCTAGTCTTTAAGGAGAAAAGCTGGGCCATGCCTCGCCAGTTTTCCCGCAAATGTGTGAGAAAAATTGTTGAAATGTTTAAAAACAATGTTCCTTGAAGAAAGATAGGAAGAGATTTGTATATTTCACCCTCTACAGTACATAATATCATTAAATGATTCAAGTAATCTAGAGAAATTTTGGTGCATAAAGGGCAAGGGAACCCCTTCCCACCTTTACTTCTGAGAGACTCAGCCTCTCTGGGATGCTCTTTTTATACCCAGTCATGTTAGTGACTCCTACATTCAAGGCTGTTTTGCTGGCTATATCCTACATTACCATGTGATGTCTGTTCCGCACAACATGATTGGTTGATGCCTTTATTTGCTGTGTGTAAGCTCAGAAAAATCAACCTTTGTTTGAAAAAAAAAAAAAAAAAAATATATATATATATATATATATATATATATATATATATATATATATATATATATATATATATATCAGTGGCGGCTGCTGGTTTTTAAAACAGGGGAAGCCCATTTTACGCATTCATCGTAAAACCTGTAGGCCGGATATCAAAGCATAGAAAGGTGTCCTATTAGCATAGTGAACTAGACAACCCCACCTAGTGGCAGAAAGTATTTTTGCTTGTACATGTCATGTTATAGTCTGGCTTGCTAGGCTAGTGCCTCATATCCTTAATCAAAAATATCAAACATCCAAAAATCACTGGCTATTCAACGAAGAGCCTTGAACATCATACCCTGATATGCAACACAGAGTCTGTAACACAACACCCAGCTGTGCAACACATCCTTGAACATCTTCTGCAACACAGTCTGGAAATTCATAACCAGGTAGGCTATGCAACACACAGAACCTTGAATATTATACCCAGGTATAACCTATAACACAGAGCCCACCATTCTCTTAACATTACTGAACAATATACACACTTCAGATTCATGAACATTATGTGATGCACACTATTTATACACAAATTCTGCCCTCTGCTCCTTTTCCAGAAAATGGTCTGTGACCCTGTCATACCAGCTGGTTGTGCTTTCCAGAGACTTCACCAATTTCTTCTCAATGGCCAGCAGAGCAAGACTACTTAAACGGTGTTGGCCCACTGTATTTCGAGTGAAAGACTTCACTCTTTTTAAACAAGAGAAGCTACGCTCTACTCCAGCTGATGTGGCGCCAATAGTTGCAACTAAAGACAGCAGCTTGTATAGCTGGGGCATTGAACTGTCCAACTCCATGTCTTTGAAAAACAACAGAGAATCACTCAGCTTGCCCAGAGTGCCCTGCAAGTCAGTTTTTTTGTACCAAACCTGCAGCTCAGACCGTAGTCTCCCTAAATCAAAAAAATGACCATACATTTTCTCAGCACTCTGGAATGCTTCCTCTGGAAACACCAGCTTCATTTCATCAAACCTTCCTGGGTTAACCAGTTCAAGGAAGCGCAGACTTTCCAGGTTTGCAAAACGATGAGAAATCTGTTCAATTATGTTATCAAAGATGGCCATATACAAATTTCTGTAATGCTCCTGTGGATCTGGCAACGTGGAGCGGCGCTTTCTCAAGGGCACATCTCGAGGGTCTGTTGTCATATTTGCAGCTTTTACATACACAGCTTGAAAAGCCTCCTCTAACCTTTTCTCCACTGCAAAAGAAAGCAGGGCCTCTACTCTCTTTTTGCAGAAAAGGACATCCATGGCCTTAGCTTGCACAATGTCAAACACAACATCTGTCTCACAAAAGATGTCATAGTAGGACTGCAACAGGAAGGCAAACTCAAAGTCCTCCATCCTCATCACATACCCCTTGGCACAGTCAACTGTATCATCATCCATGCTTTTATCAGCAATTAAGCTGTCAAAAATCCTGATCAAAGCATCATAATTTTCAAGCACAGTGCCCACTATGCGGGAACTAAAATTCCACCTAGTAGGTGCATTTCAGGGCAACCTTGAACATTCTGCAGATTCCAGAAAAGATGTTCTTTTAGTTGATTTCGCAAAGAATGCCGCAAACCCAGACAACGTTGCAAAAAACACTCTTGATTGAGGTATGCATTTAGCACCCTGGGACAACACCAAGTTCAGTCTATGTGCATAACAATGCACAAACATGGCACTAGGAGCTACTGCCCTGACTGTGGCTTGCAGGCCATTGAGAGACGATGCCATAACTGCAGCCCCATCATATGTTTGTGCCACAAGTTTTTCCTCAAAATTGTAAGCATGCATATTCTGCTGCAAAACCTCAAACACAGACTGAGCATTGTGGCCTTCTGACACATCAAAAAATCCAATAAAACGCTCCTGGATTGCACCTGCCCTATCCACATAGCGAACAATGACAGACATTTGGGCATGACAGGATATGTCTGTGGTCTCATCCACCTGCCAAGCAAAAAAGGGAGCAGCCTGCACTTCACTGGTTATCTCGTCAGAAACAGTGGCAGCAAGTGCATTGATCAGGTCATTTTGAATGGTGTGAGACATATGGTACCAGTAAACACAGCTGATGACTGAAAACGTGTGGCTAGGACAGAGTCATATTTTGCTAATGTTTCAGTAAATTCTCTGTAATTCCCCTTGTTGTCTGATTCATGACTCTCATTGTGCCCCCTGAATGACAGTTCCTGACTGCCAAGCAATGAGGTAACATCTATCAAACGTTTCAGGAAGGCCCTGTTTTGAGCGACTATTTCATTATGCCTTGCACACTGTATACGAGCACCTTCATCGATGGCATGTTCCACCCTGACCCTCCCCAGACAGCTAAGTCTTGCACATGAAGTGACATGCTCATTGCTCGTTTCATGCCTTTTGCAAGCCCTTTTGAAATTCACCAGGTCCCAAACCCATCTTTTGACCAAATTAAATTTCCCTGAGAGGGCTTCATCAAAAGACATGGCCAACAGTACATTTTATTAGTCACAGGAGACCCAGTCAACCAGTTCACATTTTCATACCAAGACACCTGAAAAGACCTGTTATGACCTGCTGATTTTTGAATGAGATTAAGCTTGGGCTTTGGTCTGCCTTGCTCTTTAATTCTCACACTGACCGTTTATTTAATTTTTAATAAAAGGAATGTTTTATTTAATAGGTTACTAGATTTTATTCCAGCCTTTACAAATTCACATAAATAATTGTTGTGAAATAAAAGTTTTTTTTTTTTAATTTAACAAATGGAATATTTAAGTTGATAAAGAATAGGCAAATACATGTTGCATTCTGTAATAATAAAATTTTCTTCCTTTAATTTTCTTTCCCAAAATGTCTAGTTACAATATGCCTACATGCCTAGTTATAACAACAAAAACATTTTTGTAAGCTTACATGTTTCAATACACTGTACGTACAAGTACAAAACTATGGTAGTTTACTTTAAATATGTGTCTCAATTCATGTACTTTCATATTTACACTTGCTATTTTGACTGCATAAGTGTGTTCACACTGACAAGTATGGCAACATGCAGTGCACTATGAGTACCCAGATGGTATACTCAAAAATGGTCAGAAAGTTGGGTGTCCAATGTTAGACACGTCTCACTTTCAATGGTCACCATCTTGGCTACAGAAGAAAGGGACACCACAGCATGATACCAACCCTAGTGAGTATACACACACTGTTAAATATACATGATGTGTATATTTGAGAACCATGGGGCATTTACAAATCTGTCTGTTACAAATAAGTCTGTTTGTCTGCAAATTTTGGGTCATTTGTAAACCATATTCTTTGTGTGTGACATTTTTGTGCATGCACGCACACACACACACACGCGCGCGCGCACCCACACACCAGGTGATTGTAAACATGATTTGATATAGAATCAGTATCCAGGAAAGGCCTAGTCTCTAAGGAGAAAAGCTGGGCTATGCATCTCCAGTTTGTCCAGAAATGTGTGAGAAAAATTGTTGAAATGTTTAAAAACAATGTTCCTCGAAGAAAGATAGGAAGGGATTTGGATATTTCACCCTCTACAGTACATAATATCATTAAATGATTCAAGGAATCTGGAGAAATTTTGGTTCATAAAACATTAAAGTTTTAACTGGCATTTGTGGATGTAATTCTGTATTGTAGTGCTTGATAAAGGTTTGCCAAAGTAATCCCAAGCCCATGTGGTTATACCAGCTACAGTTATACCAGCTACAGTTGACTTGGGCAAGGGCACAAGCCTAAGCTGAACACCTGTGATCTCCAACCTCTTAGATGGCACTGCATCAAGAACCGTCATTCATCTGTAGCTGGTATAACCACAAGGGCACAAGCCTAAGCTGAACACCTGTGATCTCCAACCTGTTAGATGGCACTGCATCAAGAACCGTCATTCATCTGTAGCTGGTATAACCACATGGGCTTGGGATTACTTTGGCAAACCTTTATCAAGCACTACAATACAGAATTACATCCACAAATGCCAGTTAAAACTTTAATGTGCAAAAAGGAATCCTTATGTTAACTATGTCCAGAAGTGCTGACTTATCTGGGCTTGAAGGTATCAGGGTTGGACCATCACACAGTGGAAATGTGTATTGTGTTGCCTTCAAGACAACATCTTTTCCATGCATATTTCACCAAGACAGTGCAAAACCACATTCCAAAGGCATGAATGTGGAGGAAGAGGTTACAAGTGCTGGACTAGCCTGTCTGCAGTCCTGATCTGTCCCCAATAGAGAATGTGTGGCAAATTTTGAAACGAAGAATTCGACAACAATGACCCTGTACTGTTGCACACTTTAAGACCTGTTTGCAGAAAGAATGGGACAAAATAACACCTGAAACTAGTGATGGCCAAATGAGGCTCCAAAGTATGTATCGAGTATAAAGGTGCGTGGTAGATGAAGCCCCACTTCGAGGCATGTATCGTTCACAGAAAACCACATGACCGATGACAAACAAGGTCTCAGTTGTGATTCTCTAAAAGTTTAATTACTTGAAGTCTCACTCAAGAAATCACTAGCAACACCTACTGCTAAGAGAAATGTACAACATGCTTTAATTTAATCATCACATCAATGTTCTGCCACTTTGCATTATAATTTGCAGGTACTTTGCACAATATTCCATTTTAAAATAACTTATGTAATAAATTTTCATGTGCCTTTTTGTTATTTGGTGTCTACTCTTCTTACTTTCGCACACACGCACACACACAGTTTCTTTGTATGAATTTATGCTCAGTATAATTGTGTCTGCACAATTTTACTGATTTTTGTTTAGGAACAGATTTTTTTTCAATGTGTTTGGATTGAGGTTTTTCACACAATCAGGATGAAATACCGACATGAACCAAACAACCTGAGACCTCATCTGTCATTGGTCACGTGGTTTTCTACTAAACAATACACACCTTGAAGTGGGGTTTCATCCAACACGCCCCCTTATACTGGATATGTGCTTTGGAGCCTCGGCTTCAGACGGCCCATCGCTACCTGAAACACTTCATCACTTGGTGTCTTCAGACCCTAAACAGCTTTTAAATGTTGTGAGAAGGAATGGTTACATTATAAAGTGGTAAATGTTTAACCATCCCAACTTTTTTGAAATGTGTTGCAAGAATCAAAATTGAAAGGTGTTTATTTTGAAAAACACTAAAATTCATGAGATAAAACATCAAATAATGTGCTGTTGTATTGTTTTGACTGCAATACAAGTCAAAGATTCTATCCATCCATTATCTGTAACCGCTTATCCTGTGGAGGGTTGCAGGCAAGCTGGAGCCTATCCCAGCTGACTATGGGCGAGAGGTGAGGTACACCCTGGACAAGTTGCCAGGTCATTGCAGTAAGTCAAAGATTACTTACAAATAATTGTCTTCTGTTTTAATTTCAATTTCAACATACCATCCCACCTTTTTCTGATTTGAGTGTGTACCTAAACTCAAGAATAAAAAAGAAAAAAAAAAAAAGGTCATACAATAGGCATGTTCTGGCTTCCAAACTACATTTTGGGGAAAAGTTAAAATTGTGTACATTTCATTTTTCTTGTACTGTCCCAATTATTATTTATTATTATTTATTTAAAATAAAACAGTGTAGCAGCATCAGAGATTATTTACTCATCTTCAGTAACATGATAACTGAAAATTCAGAGCAAACATCCATCCATCCATTATCTCTAGCCGCTTTATCCTTCTACAGGGTCGCAGGCAAGCTGGAGCCTATCCCAGCTGACTATGGGCGAAAGGCGGGGTACACCCTGGACAAGTCGCCAGGTCATCACAGGGCTGACACATAGACACAGACAACCATTCACACCTACGGTCAATTTAGAGTCACCAGTTAACCTAACCTGCATGTCTTTGGACTGTGGGGGAAACCGGAGCACCCGGAGGAAACCCACGCGGACACGGGGAGAACATGCAAACTCCACACAGAAAGGCCCTCGCCGGCCCCGGGGCTCGAACCCAGGACCTTCTTGCTGTGAGGCGACAGCGCTAACCACTACACCACCGTGCCACCCCAGAGCAAACATAGTTCAGTTTTAAAATATGTATAGTATATTTATTTACCATTACTACTACTATTACTAAAGCAGGGTTATGTCATAGGTGGCACGGTGGTGTAGTGGTTAGCACTGTTGTCTCACAGCAAGAATGTTCTGGGTTTGAGCCCAGTGACTGACGGGGGCCTTTCTGGGTGGAGTTTGCATGTTCTCCCCATGTCTGCGTGGGTTTCCTCCGGGTGCTCCGGTTTCCCCCACAGTCCAAAGACATGCAGGTTAGGCTAATTGGTGGCTCTAAATTGACAAGAGGTGTGAATGTGAGTGTGCATGATTGTTTGTCTCTATGTGTCAGCCCTGCAATGATCTGACAACTTGTCCAGGGTGTACCCTGCCTCTCACCCATAGTCAGCTAGGATAGGCTCCAGCTTGCCTGTGATCCTGGATAGAATAAGCGGTTATGGATAATGGATAGATGTACACCTGCATATTCATGCAATTATCCTGTCAGCCAATCATGTGGCAGCAGTGCAATGCATAAAATCATGCAGATCAAATCAGGCCCATAGCTCCAGTTTATATTCATATCAAACATCAAAAATGGGAGAAAAAATGTGATCTCAGTGGCTTTGACTGAGGTACTGTTGATAGTGCCAGATGGGCGGCTTTGATAATTTCATAATGTGCTTCACTTTTATCTCAGTTTTATCTCTTTGGATTTTCATTTTACAAAAAAGTCATTGCACAGAAATAAATTTAATGCTTAATAGAAGCATGCAAATATGAACACTTGTAATTGAACTTAGCAAGAGCCACTGCATAACAATATTTATTAATCAACTTTTTAAGGTATTTTTAAAATGGCATGATTTTAGTGGTTTAGAAACACTTCAGAAATGAACTGCATGTTTAAAGGATGGATTACAAATTTAAACATAAATTAACATGTGGAGGCACAATGATGCTGTGGGAAGCATTGCATCTGCATAGCTCCAGGGTATCTCGTTCAATCCTGACCTTGGTTTACTGTCTGTATAGAGTTTCCATATTCTCTGTATTTGTGTATGTTTTCTCCAGGTTGTCTGGTTTCCTAGCAATGTGTAAAACATGCAGATAGGCATATTGGCTACACTAAAATCCTAGGTGGTAATGTGTGTGCATGGTGCCCTGTGATAATCTGGCATCCCATCTGGGGTGAATTCTCTCACCTTGTGCCCAGTATTCCTGGGATTGGCTCTGGATTCACCATGACACGGACCTGAATATGGGTCTATCCTGGAATATGCTTGTACCAACAGGGAAGAAAAAAATCCATTGATGAGATAACCTGGTCATTCAGGTCATTAAGGTAGTCACCTGCCTTCATTTTACATTGCTGAGCCTTGACCTGACCAATTAAATCAACCCCAGATCATAACAGTGCCTCCAGAGGCTTGTGCAGTGGCCACTATGAATGATAGGTGCTTCCCTTCTTACCCTGACACACCCATCGCTCTGGAATAGGGTAAATCTGGCCTCTTCAGACCACATGATATTTTTCCATTGCTCCAGAGTCCAGTCTTTATGCTCCCTACCAAATTGAAGCCTTCCAATTATCCTCACTAACAACAGGTTTTCTTATGGACAAACAGCTGTTTAGTCCCAGTCCTGTGAGCTCTTGTTGCATTGTCTGTGTGGAAATGATCTTACTTTCACGATTAAACATAGCCATGAGTTCTACTGATTATTTTTTATGATTTAACTTCACCAACTGATTTAAGTGATCTCTGATCACGGATTTTTTTCCGACCACATTTCTTCTGTGAATCTGATTGTTCATCATTATCTTTCCAGGCTTTAATAATGTGTTGGACAGTTCTTAACCCAATTCCAGTAATTTCAGCAATCTCCTTAGTTGTTTTCTTTGCTTGATGCAGGCCAACAATTCAATCCTTCTGAAACAGTTAACATATTTTCCATGACCACATGATATGTCTTCTGACATGGTTGTTTAAAAAATGAGAAGCTACTCACTGCATCAGTTAGGGTTAAAAGAATTGTTGCTGAAACATATTAATCACCATAATAATGATCTAATCAAAGACTCTTAAGTATTTGCTTATTTAAATCCAAATGGTGCTTTTTTTTGGCTAGGTAGTGTATATTTAAGCAATACTGCACATGCAAGAATGCAGTTATACTGAATATCAGCATGGCTGTGGTTCAGCAATAGGCACGAGGCCACAGCCCCAGTACCATAGTTAATCACAGCCATGCTGATATTCAGTATAACAGCACAAATGAGAGTGCTAAAGTTCTCTTTCTTCAACAGTTATTAAACAATAAATTAATATAGAGTAACTGACATTTCAGACACAGTATGGCATAATGTTTTGTTTAATTTTGCTATTCCAGTCCTCGAAAAAAATCTCCCAGCCTTACTTGCCCAATGGGCAAGCAGCACCCAAAACATACTTACCCGAAAAACAATTCCACTTGCCCAGAGCTTTATTTTATTTTGGAGAGGACAGAATGCACTTGATTTTTTTAAATATAGGTGAAGCAGCATAATTATCATAAATCATGGGCGCCGCCAGGGGGGAAAGGTTAGAACAATTCTAGGGGCCCAGCACTGCCATGGGGCCCTTTAAGGGGCTGATAATATGCTTTTAATGATTTTAATAAGACTTTTGAAATAACAACAATGCAATATTCCATCTGGTAAAATGAACTAATTGAACAAGGTTGTCTATTTCTTGAGTTCTTCAACATATTGTCATTTAACCCTCCCCCTTTTGCAAAATGGTACGGTCCAGTTCTGGTAGAAGCGCGATGCGTTAAATCTGTGTGCTGATCAGTGCAACGCTACTTGCTGCTGTGTCGCGGTGCAGCAGCCAGCCAGCCAGCAGTGGAGTGCATACAGTCTATGATTGCTAAATATGAAGAGTGGCTGTCAAAAACGTAAAGAAAGGCAGCTGAAAGCTGAGAGGGACCGGAGAGGCAGGCAACTGGTCACTCAGTTTTTCCCAAAGAAAGGTAGCTATCGCTCACGTGTGTTCAAAATATTAGCGAATGGTAAATGAACAGTATGAACGTGGTTGGATTAGCCTATCAAGAGAACACTTTTACAGTTTGTACAGTGACATTTTTTCCATTTTAATAACTGAACTGACGTGTGATAAACAAGATGAAATATTACGTTATGCTGGTGCTAATAACTAGTGCTAATAACCAGTTTCATAACTAATGAGGTGCCCTAAATATGCACAGATTCAGCCTCAGGGGGACCTCCGCCCTACCAAACCACTGAACCCCCCTTTGGAGAAGGAGGTAAGCAGCAATACAACCCATACATGCTTTAGGATTGAAGTTTTTAATGAGCGAGCGCCATATACAGTTTGCTAGATTAAAGTGTTGCTAATGTAACAGACGTTGTGTTGTTCACCAGTCTTTTTATTCTGAAGAAATGAGACACAAATACACTGCTGAGGACGGGCTGCAAACGTCCAGTGGCATTGGCGCTTACATTTCCAAAACGAACTGAAGGAGGCCAGCGCCTCGTTCCCATAACTACCTGCGCTCTTAAAGGGCCAGCGCAGAATTTCCCCACCACTACACACAATGGCAAGTGGAAAAAAATAAACCCGTTACACTAATAACGGACACCAGTCAAGTGTTTGACATGGTTACGTGTGTGGAATGTTCACATGTTCTAAACCATTGGTTTCAACCATTGGTTAATACATAAAATGTAATAACAAAGTCACAAACTCAAGGTCCATGGGCTATCAAAAGTCAAATAATGACAATAGTGCAATTGTGACGAGGGTGGGCAAAGTTGGGGGGCCAAAAATTCTAATCTTTCATGGGGCCCAAAATTTCTGGCGGCGCCCCTGATAAATCCACAAAACCATAACACCAATATATGCACACACATTCAGAAAGAAAAGTTCTAGTAGCAGGGGAATTAATAATTTAGGGTATATTAAGCAGTAGAGTTTTGAATGAGTATAATAATAATGATGGAGCTTTGTTTCTGTTATCAAAGGAACACAGTCCTGTGCAAAATATCACCGTGGAACCAGAGTGTAGAAATGAAGCTACAGTTCAAGAGAGTTCTACACACAACACACACACTGAACTTTACAACAGCTGTACGTATGTGAAATGGAAATAAATCGACTAAGGCAGGAATAAACTATTTTAGATAAAATGGTTATTGTCCATTACACACTGATCAACCTGTGTGACTCAACTGTGCCTTTGAATCGAGAACAAATGAAAAGGGAACTGAACATTAACCGTTTATTGAAATTATTCTTAGAAGGGTGATTATGGACCCTTTTCACGTGACGTCACGACAAACGCGGCCGCCATTTTGGACATGTACTACCAGTAGTTTACCACAGCCAGCACTGAGGAACGGCAGCAAAGAAAGTGTTTATTTTCAGCAAGACTTCCATCATGCCACTATATTGTTGTGCACCTGGATGTAGTAACCATCAACAAACAAGGCAAGGGTTATCATTTTATCAGATCCCAGTAGATGCTGACCGACGGAGAAGATGGATAGCGGCATACCAACGCTTGTGTAGTGACCACTTTGTTGGAGGTAAGACGAATAAAATTAGCCAGAAAAGGCATTACATTGCTGTTAACATTCTGTGGCGGTGAGTGTGTAACCAAATAGGCTAAAATAACCCATTGTAACCTCTTTGTTCTTCTGTAGTAGCTATTAGCTAACGACATTAGCTAGGGTTGTGTTCCTTTGCTGTTGGTAGACTGTAGGACAGATCAAAGGCAGTGTCCTACAAACAGCGCTTAATTTGAGGGGGAGCAAACCGGAGCGCGCTCCGGAACCTCGGGCGTTGGCTCCGGCAGCTATTTACACTGGATCCGGTGATCCGACACCTCTTTTGACTATGTAACAAAAAAAAAAACAAATAATTAAATAAAAAAAATACAAGTTTATTTAGTGTTAATGTCTGATTTTGATATCTGTCTTGTTGGTGATTTCTCTCATGAAACGACATCCACAAAATATCTGCAGATGAACTTAATTTGCAGTGTTATTACAAAACATGCCCAGAAGCGCAG
This sequence comes from Neoarius graeffei, assembly GCF_027579695.1. Classification (NCBI taxonomy): domain Eukaryota; kingdom Metazoa; phylum Chordata; class Actinopteri; order Siluriformes; family Ariidae; genus Neoarius; species Neoarius graeffei. Next base: position 56,593,829 of record NC_083578.1, on the reverse strand, counting down.
CGCCGCGCCCCCTCCCCCCTCTTTTTTCCGCACCGGAGCCGCTCATCCTCTGCGCTCCGGGACCTCCCACTTTACAAATTAAGCACTGCCTACAAATAAGTGTTCAAAACAAGAGGAACATGTATTTGTCTCTTAAATCCAGGCCGTTCCCTGTAATCTGTAACAATGGTTGGAGAAAGTAATGGCAAATAGTGAGTGCACAAACCATAGAAGGTAAACTGTACACAGCGCCAAGGCAGTGTGATGGTATGTCTACTTTTAGATTGTGTTAGCTTATCAGTGAACACACTCGTCACTCGACGAGTTTCACATCTTTACGATGGATACTTAAATGTGTGTTAGGTATTATTGTTGCAGTCTAAGCAGTCATTGTAGCAGCTAGATGAGCAAGAACCGAAAGGGTCTGTGCCACTGGCGGCTCGTTAATAGGGGCGATTTGGGCGACGCACTCCCAAACAGGGAGGGAGATTTTTTTTTTATCTACTCCTACTATCAACAGTAATGTCATTGTCCAATCAGGCTAAGGTTGTGCCTGGTGTAGCCACGCCCTTTTGGGGCGATTTCTGTCAGGTTCAGATTTGCCCCAAAATCTCCCATTGACACTAATGGTACGTACGTTTTTTTCGAAAATCATGCTCCCAATGGATTTTCTATTGGGTTTTATGTGCTCGCACAAGCAGCGTGCTTACGTCATACGCCTGTTGCGCCGCGCAAGTGTTGCCAGATTGGTTTTAAGTGCATTTTGGCGGGTTTTGAACTGGGCTGGAAAACACAACTTGCGCGGGAAATGTGTGAACATTCTATGAAGATGGCGGCGAGTGTTGAGTGCAACAATACGATAGCATCTCTGAAAGAAGTTCCCTTTAGTCGTCGTACCAATGAGGAGAAAACGGCAATCAAACAGCTAGGACCTCCTAGACCGAATTTAAACATCAAGCAAGTGTCTACGAAGGGGGAGAAGACCTACTCAAGAGGTTTTAACAAGAACTGGTACCACCGGAAAACTTGGCTAGCTGGCTGTGATGTAGTCAATGCTCTTTTTTGCTACCCTTGCGTTCTCTTCCACCCTGGAAGTAGCACAGCAGACGGTACAGTGATATCTGATATTTGAATTTACTAGGCAAAAGTTGTTTTTGTGTGTGTGTTTTACCAATGACAGTTTAACATTGCCATGTTTTTGTTTTACCAATGGCAGTTTAACATTGCCATGCTTGGAATATTTCAGTAGCCTCAAGTTCTCTCTGACTTGGTGTAAATTAAGCATATTTTCAGTTTTTATATATTGTACAGTATGTGTTCATTGGAGCCAGCAGCACCTTACCTTTTTTCCAACTTGTTAAGCCAAGTTGCACTGACTACAAAACCTTGTGTAACCTTGTGTGTATATAGCTAAATAACTAAAGCCTTTTGTGTTCATTGACATGCTTGTAATACTTTAAATTTCCTTTTAAGGCATGGCTTTCTGGAGGAATTCTTGGGAAAAAAACTGCAGAATTTATTTAGAATTATTTGTTGTTAAAATGGTGCAATTCCATATAAAAAAAACCACATAATTAAGGTGCACATGTTTGTTTGATGGTTATGCTTTTCTTCATCTTTTTCAAAACTTAAATAAACACTTTTGGATTTATATCCTGCCACTTTAATTGCATTCTTTAGAATTGAAGAAATTAGAATATGTTTATAATTAAGAATTTGTGTCTACTTATTATAGAATACTGGAATAATATGAGAAAATAAATGAGTAATGTAATATTAATTGATTGTGATGCCAAAAGTTTTGCTTTGAAGGCTTCACAATGAATCTTCCTTAGTTTTAGCCTGGCAAGCCAGACTAAATGTGAATATTTGCCACTCGTAGGCAAAAATATTTTTGGCCACTAGGTGGGTGGGTCTAGTTTACTAGGCTACCTTAGTTTGCCACCTTTAACTTGTTTAGTGTTGCCACCTAGTGGAGAGAAGAGATATTGTCTATATTGATATCTGAATTTACCAGGCAAAAACAAGTTCGGCCAATTGATTTGCTACCTAGGTCAATTTACTTCAGTCCTGTGGACATTTACGGTCCGTCTAGACATAACGGGGGAAAATTGCCCCCCCTGAAAAAAAATTCAGGAGCCGCCACTGGTCTGTGCCATAAACCGTTATTTATGTACGGCGTTGCTAATGTGTCGTTACTGTTGTTATTTCTCCCTCTGCTCGCCCTGTAAATGCCCTACTTCGCTGGATAGCGAAGGTGTTTTCTGCATTTCGCTCCTTTTTCTTGTATGTTCTCCGTTTGTCGCCTTCCTCGCATTCAAACCAATTCGAGCCGAAGTCTGCTACATGTCCAAAATGGTGGTCGCGTTTACGAAGGTCACATGACTGAAAAGGGTCTATAGTTACTATATAACTGCAGCTACAATGGGAATGTGCTGATTCTGTTAGCATTTGTAATTATTGTACCATCCACTATTAGATAAAGTTAAAATAAAATCTTATAATATTGTTTGAAAGTCTAGAGCAATACATTTTATTTTACAAATAACACTTCAGATATTGTTTTAACAATAATAAGCATCACTGTATAAATGATAGAGTGCAGATAGCTGTGTAACTACATGTGCTTGGGGTTGCTGAGACATGGACGAGTGGGAATAAGATCTAGCCCACAGTTCAAGTCAAAGCTCTTTCAGAGTAAATGCTTTGGCTTTCATAACATTCTGTTCCCAAAAGCTGATGTCGGGAAAAAGTCTTTACACAAAAGTTTTCTTGCTTCTGTGGTTTTTTAAAACTGTTCTTCCGTGTCAGGACTTTTCGAGAAAAGAAGGTATATTCCAACATGTAGCTAATGCTAATGCTAGGCCACAAATCTGCACTGTCACTCCAGTCATTTTGAGGAATTTTACATGGATGAGAACCGCTAATAAACTCTCATTTCTGTGTATATCTATCCTGTGCTTCTTTCTGACTAAGATTATCCAAGTAATCCAGGAGTAGAACTTTTTTAGCTGTAGTTTTCTTCAGACAATAGCAACGGACGCCTGACATCTCCACTTGGCTTAAGTATATGAACAGCCAATCAGCGGGTCTCATATGTGTTTACAATTTTTACAACCCCGATTCCAAAAAAGTTGGGACAAAGTACAAATTGTAAATAAAAATGGAATGCAATGATGTGGAAGTTTCAAAATTCCATATTTTATTCAGAATAGAACATACATGACATATCAAATGTTTAAACTGAGAAAATGTATCATTTAAAGAGAAAAATTAGGTGATTTTAAATTTCATGACAACACATCTCAAAAAAGTTGGGACAAGGCCATGTTTACCACTGTGAGACATCCCCTTTTCTCTTTACAACAGTCTGTAAACGTCTGGGGACTGAGGAGACAAGTTGCTCAAGTTTAGGGGTATGAATGTTAACCCATTCTTGTCTAATGTAGGATTCTAATTGCTCAACTGTCTTAGGTCTTTTTTGTCGTATCTTCCGTTTTATGATGCACCAAATGTTTTCTATGGGTGAAAGATCTGGACTGCAGGCTGGCCAGTTCAGTACCCGGACCCTTCTTCTACACAGCCATGATGCTGTAATTGATGCAGTATGTGGTTTGGCATTGTCATGTTGGAAAATGCAAGGTCTTCCCTGAAAGAGACGTCATCTGGATGGGAGCATATGTTGCTCTAGAACCTGGATATACCTTTCAGCATTGATGGTGTCTTTCCAGATGTGTAAGCTGCCCATGCCACACGCACTGATGCAACCCCATACCATCAGAGATGCAGGCTTCTGAACTGTTGGGACGACCCAACAACTTGGGTCGTCCTTCTCCTCTTTAGTCCGAATGACACGGTGTCCCTGATTTCCATAAAGAACTTCAAATTTCGATTTGTCTGACCACAGAACAGTTTTCCACTTTGCCATGGTCCATTTTAAATGAGCCTTGGCCCAGAGAAGACGTCTGTGCTTCTGGATCATGTTTAGATACAGCTTCTTCTTTGAACTATAGAGTTTTAGCTGGCAACGGCGGATGGCACGGTGAATTGTGTTCACAGATAATGTTCTCTGGAAATATTCCTGAGCCCATTTTGTGATTTCCAATACAGAAGCATGCCTGTATGTGATGCAGTGCCATCTAAGGGCCCGAAGATCACGAGCTCCCAGTATGGTTTTCCGGCCTTGACCCTTACGCACAGAGATTCTTCCAGATTCTCTGAATCTTTTGATGATATTATGCACTGTAGATGATGATATGTTCAAACTCTTTGCAATTTTACACTGTCGAACTCCTTTCTGATATTGCTCCACTATTTGTCGGCGCAGAATTAGGGGGATTGGTGATCCTCTTCCCATCTTTACTTCTGAGAGTCACTGCCACTCCAAGATGCTCTTTTTATACCCAGTCATGTCAATGACCTATTGCCAATTGACCTAATGAGTTGCAATTTGGTCCTCCAGCTGTTCCTTTTTTGTACCTTTAACTTTTCCAGCCTCTTATTGTCCCTGTCCCAACTTTTCTGAGATGTGTTGCTGTCATGAAATTTCAAATGAGCCAATATTTGGCATGAAATTTCAAAATGTCTCACTTTCGACATTTGATATGTTGTCTATGTTCTATTGTGAATACAATATCAGTTTTTGAGATTTATAAATTATTGCATTCCGTTTTTATTTACAATTTGTACTTTCTCCTAACTTTTTTTGGAATCAGGGTTGCATGTCATGATTTACAACCAAATGGGAGACACCCTTTGTCGGCTGTCCAAAAATCATTGTGGCTCCAGTGCCACAGTGGTGGTATGTTGATACATATTTAGAAAATAAAAATTATATCATTACGAAATATATGAAACCATCAAAAACAATTAAAAAATCATAATATATACAGCGCCCTCCACAATTATTGGCACCCCTGGTTAAGATGTGTTAGAAGCCTTAAAATAAATTAATTTTTTTTATTGCAGAAGCATAATCTCACACTGAAAATTGTAGAAAAATGTAACCCTTAACTCAAGTGAATTAAAAAAAAATCCTGACTAAGAAATAATTATTTTTCATAAAATCACCTGTTCCACAATTATTGGCACCCATAACAATTCCTAGAAAATAAATGTAATTGAAGCATTTCTGTCATTTCTACTGTAGTTTATAAAGTTGATCAGAGTATCTAGGAACCTTTAATTAGTAATTCATCACATCCTGTTTCCCTGGGGTATAAATATGATGTGACACAGAGGCCTATTTCTCTTATCCACTCTTCAACATGGGAAAGACAAGAGAACACACCATTCAAGTCAGGCAATGGCACACCTTCATAAGTCAGGCAATGGCTACAAGAAAATAGCCACTCACCTACACCTGCCCATATCTACAGTCAGAGGAATCATCAAAAAGTTTAAAACAACTGGAACAGTGGCAAACAAGCCTGGACAAGGATGCAAGTTTATCTTGCCACCACGCACAGAGAGGAGAATGGTAAGAGAAGTAAAAAGTTCTCCAAAGCTCACTGTTAGAGAATTGCATCAAAGAGTAGCATCTTGGGGTCACAGTCTCCATAACAACCATCAGGCGCTATCTACATGCCAACAAGCTGTTTGGGAGGCATGCATGGAAAAAGCCTTTTTTCACTTACAAGCATAAATGTAAACATCTGGAGTTCGCTAAGCAGTACTGGGACTTCAACTGGGACCGTGTGCTTTGGTCAGATGAGACCAAGATAGAGCTTTTTGGCAACAAACACTCTAAGTGAGTCTGGCGTAACACAAAAGATGAGTATGCGGAAAAGCACCTCATGCCCACTGTGAAGTATGGGGGAGGATCGGTGATGCTGTGGGCCTGTTTCTCTTCCAAAGGCCCCAGGAACCTTGTTAGGGTGCATGGCATCATGAACTCTTTGAAATACCAGGACATTTTAAATCAAAATCTGGTAGCCTCTGCCCGAAAGCTGAAGATGGGTCATCACTGGGTCTTTCAGCAAGATAATGACCCTAAACATGTGGCCAAATCTACACAAAAATGGCTCACCAGTGTAGATGCAATTGGTAATTAAGTGATCAGTCTCATTAAATCAGTCTCATTAGATCAATCTCATTAAATCAGTCTCATTAAATCAGTCTCATTAATTAATACCATTAATTTTGGTGCTTAATAATAAATTACCAAACAGCTAAATTATGGTATCTTCCAAATTATTATGATCACTTACTGTATTACATAACTCATATGCACCTTGGAATTCTTTTGAGATTGGATGGCTTCAAAAATATCGGTACAGCAAATAAACACAGTTTCAATAATAATTGAATTTATTATAACAAAGATAAAGATGAATAATAGCAGTTGAATACATTCAAATATGATATGGTCATATACTTGATGAGCATGTGTGTGTGTGTGTGTGTATGTGTGTGTGTGTGTGTGTGTGTGTGTGTGTGTGTGTGTGTGTGATAAAAAAAAATTAAATATTAGCAATTAAAATACATTCAAATATGATATGGTCATATACTTGATGAGCGTGTGTGTGTTTGTGTGTGGGGGAGGTGACCACGTGTTTCTAAGTAGAACAAAAGAGTTAGCTTTGGTTGCTAGCTAAGATCCCAGATAGCAGAGGGTCGTTGATTCGACGTGGAATCATCGGCATGTTCTTCGACCTATAACGCCGTCGAATCACCGTCGATCACCGACGTTGATTCAACACTGCTTTGCTCATACGAGTTTCCGTTGAAACGACGTTGAAAAGTGGCTGGTGGTCGACAGAGAATAGACCCCCTTTCACCCTTTATTCAACTACGTATTTTGGTCGATTTATAGTTGAATTTTCGGCGATGATTCATCCAACTTTACTTCCTGTTTTATGTACAACAGGAAGGCTACAAATTAAGCAAAACAGGCTAAATTAAACTAGCTAACAATAAAGCATCGGGGCTCTTGCCTAGGATGAACACACACATGCATACTTCAACCATGAAAGTGAAACTTAATTTATATCAATGTGTGTAGGCTACGTCCTGTTTAATGTACAACAGGATATAAAAATGCATGCAACAATGCACCTCTCCTAATGTTTGTCAAGCTATCTAATGAGGCATAACTTTTAACATTTATAAGGAACAGAACACACTTGAACAAGTTCTTAGAAACATTATGATTTATTTATAATTGTGGCCTATTCCTCCTGCGGCGCAGACCTGTACATGGAAACAGAAAAACATAACCAAAATTAATTTGATGCAGCATTGATAAAGAAAGTCAGCAGTAGGCTATGGGTTTCTAAATGCCACCCTACCTCATTATTTGGACATGGGGAAAAACTATATTTAAAATCCAAAGAGGGATGGAGGGAGGAAAATTAAAACAAAAGAAAGAAATGAAATATAGAGTAGAGAATATTTGATAAAATTAAGGATGTTTTTATTCAGTAAACATTTAAAAAAATGTTCTACAACACTCTAGCCTAGTGACTTACCAGTAACAAAATAGACTTGAAGTATTCAGATCCGCTCTGCATAAAGCAGCTAAATCCTCTCTCTGTCTCCTGGCAGAAAGCTCCTTGGTTTGCTTGTTGTCTCAATCACAGCTGGTATTCTGTAGAAAGACTTCTTTTCACCTTTCCCATCAGCTTTGTTAGAACCCTAACACAGCACAAAAGTTTACCATTGTAGGCTTATGATGATCCAAGTGCCTCATGGGTTCACATACCGCGCGCTGCCTTTATTTCCCCCAAATCACGAGTTTGTTGGTCTTCCAATGTGGCGCAGGGTTTGTTTACTTCCGGTTTCGGGTGACGTCAGTGAAAGGGGTCTAATGGGGGCATTACCGCCACCCACTGGATTGGGGTGTAAAGCAGTCTGAACAAAACGTGTAAACATAAACATAGGAGAAATGAACCCGTTTTTCTAACTCGTCCTCACTTAGTCTATTTTTCTTTTTTGATTAGTCTGGATTTGATATTGTAAATTTAAATGTGAATCAATGTATATTCATCGGACATGAACAAATGAATAAATCTTGAGTAATCTTGAGGGGCGTGTGTGTCCGGGGCGCGGTGTCGCGGGGGGGGGATCGAACGAACCCTCCGATCCCCCCTGACTACGGGCCAGAATTAGTTGCGCATCCTACCAATGTTGAAAACTGGCCGGCAAAAGTGACGATGGTTCAACGTCGTATATTCAACCTTCTCTGACGGTCGACAGATCAACCTTTACCCACGTTGATTCAATGGTGATAAATCGACCCTCTCAGACGGCGGAGAAATCGACGTTTCACGGCGCCGTTTCAACGTTGATTTTCTGACGTACGACGGAAACCGACCATTCTGACCAAAACTCTACGTCGTTTCAACGACCCTCTGCTATCGGGGATGTGTTTGTGTGTGTGTGTGTGTGTGTGTGTGTGTGTGTGTGTGTGTGTGTGTGTGTGTGTGTGTGTGTGGCCACGTGTGGAGACAAAGATTAGCCTTGTGTTGCTAGCTAAGGTGTGTTGTGAGGCCTGTGGCCTAAACAAAAGAATTAACTCTAGGGGAGTGTGACCACGTGTTCCTAAGTAGAACAAAGAAGTAGCCAATAGCTAACCCACTAGCTCATAACATTACTAAATCCACTGAAATCTTGATGAGGTCAAAATATGTGTAATAATGAAGTTAAAGTGTTAGAAAGGAATAGAGAGCATGCAAAAGCCTATCTATTAACAGGGATGTGATTGGCCAAGGACAAAAAAGCAGGAAAATATATAGACCCATAATGCGACACGGCAGCAGTGTGGTGTGGTATAAACAGACAGTTTCAGAGAACTTTACCCATGAGATGTTATAATGACTCAGCACCCCGTTAATGGCCAAATGGAATTCAAGGTGAGCAGTTTAACTCCACACAGAAAGGCCCTTGCCGGCCACACGGCTTGAACCCAGGACCTTCTTGCTGTGAGGCGACAGTGCTAACCACTACACCACCGTGCAGTCTAATAATAATAATTATTATTATTATAATTATAATTATTATTATATAATTCTATCATATAATTATCATCATGATTATGAACAGGCCAAATCCCAAATGGCTCCTGGTTGAAGATGGAGTGCACTACTGTAGAAGCCTTTTTATACTTTCTATAGGGCGGTTTTGGAGAGAGCTGGGGGGCATTTGGGATTCAGTTAATAATTATTATTATTATTATTATTATTATTATTATTATAAACAAAAGAGCAGCTAGCTGCAGCTGAATCCCAAATGCCTCCCAGCTCTCTCCAAAACCGCCCTATAGAAAGTATAAAAAGGCTTCTACAGTAGTGCACTCCGTCTCCAACCAGGAGCCGTTTGGGATTCGGCCTGTTCATATGCATGCGTAATAGCGCTCGTTTATAGATGTGTTACTAACTAACTAACTAACTAACTAACTAACTAACTAACTAACTAACTAACTAACTAACTAACTAACTACAATTTCCAGTGAATTCAAACTGGGACACACTTTAAAACTACTACCTGGAAAACAAAACTGTTGATGAATTAACAAACTGATTAATTCCTAACTTCACTCGTGTGTACTTATGTAAAGTATTAAATTAGTTTGCAAGCTAACAGTGTAATGTGTTTCTACATCCAGGCTGCTTTAGCGCGTGCGCACGCACGCACACACACACACACACACACACACACACACACACACACACACACACACACACACACACAGCCAACATGGACTGAGAGAGGAACCCCCCCCCCCACACACACACACACACACACACACTCAGACACTCACCCAGAAGTTTCTTCACCTCATCTTCACTCATGTAAACATTGACACTCGAGTGGTTGTTATGGCTGTTGGTGCTGATTATCCCACTGGGTCTGGCAAGGCACAGGGCCGCCTGGAGCAGCAGGAGCAGCACGCAGCCCCCGAGTGTCCTGAGGGCTGGAAGCAGCCGAGCGCGGAACTCCGTCCGGCGACCCTCAGCGCCCCGCGCCGCCTCCTTTTTCCCCAGCATCGCACCTTCACTCTTCCCTCACACTGCTTTAGCAAACCCTCAGGCTCTACCCTCATCCAAAACTTGAGTGGCCTCCGGTGGGCAGCATTCCTATAGTAGGTGTTGATAACAACGCTCACAAAAACCCCGCTCCGTCTCCAGCCTGTTGTCCGGTGCTTCCTGGCCGAGCTAACCATAACGCTAACGACGCCAGCTAACTTTGTTCAAGTCTTCAAGACTCGGGTCACATAAAGGTTACTCTCGCGTTATGCATAATGGGCTTTTTTTATTATTATTGGTACCGCTTAACCTAGGGTAGGTTATTATGCGCACGTGTGGCTCATTGGAGTTGCCTATGGATAATGTGGTAATGTGGTCCTACCCCCCCCAAAAAAAAACGAATTTGCATGATTCATGAGGGTCGCATTTTTATGCCTGAAAATCTGGAATTCCGGAAAAATCTGGAAGAATCACATCCTCGTATTAAGCAATTGAGAGATCAAAACAAAATAGAACAATCATCAATTCAACACCCTAAGTGCTTACACTGTACACAATTAAACCGTTCCTGAGTTTAAATTCACACTACTTCATAAAACCAATTCCTAAGACTAGTCTTTTTGCCCAAACTGCTAATCTTACTTCAGTATCTTGCCTCGACGCAAGACTATGAGGAGAGGTTCTGAAGAGATGGAGTTTCAGCTTTTTGTGGAGGCCTCCGTGAAGAGCAGAGAATTTCTTGGTCCGACACATGGTCGTTCGTGATGAAAAGTCGTCTCTGATCAAACAATGTGCACAGCACTTTTAATTAGAAGGAATCCGGTCGCTTCTAACTTTAATTAAGTGCTTTGGGCTGCAGTCGTACATACTTATAATGAACAAATGAAACCGGTTGTAACTCAATCTGAGTCAAAATCGCGAGATTCTAGAGTTTACCGTAGCCAAAGGTAAGTAAAAGAAAAGCGCTAAATTCTGTTTCTTGCCAGAAAGACGTCTTTTCTTGGGTTTTCTGGTGCAGGGTATCTCTTTGTGTCTGGACGGCTTGGAATCCAAGATGAGAGAGAGAGAGCAAGCTGGGAGTTTCTGGGTTGTTCATGGGATCATGGAGGAAGTGACATAGGTGATCCCGCCCAGCCGTGACGTAGGTCACCGCGGAAGTTAGTTGATGGGAGTTGTAGTCCTTAGACGGACTGTTATAGTTCTTAGACAGTAGGTGGCAACTGTACCTACACCAGACACAAAATCAAGCTCCTCCCATGGCCATCTCAGTCCCCAGACCTCAACCCAATTGAAAACCTGTGGGGTGAGCTGAAGAGGAGAGTGCATAGGAGAGGACCCAGGACTCTGGATGATTTAGAGAGATTGTGCAAAGAGGAATGGTCGAATATCCCTCTCTCTGTATTCTCCCATCTTGTGAAATGTTATAGGAGAATATTAAGTGCTGTCTTGTTGGCAAAAGGGAGTTGTACAAAATATTAACATCAGGGGTGCCAATAATTGTGGCACACATGATTTCATGTAAAAGAAATATTTCTTAATGTGGGATTTTTTTTCCCACTGATTAAATGCATTTGAATTAAAGGTTGGATTTTTCTCTTTTTTTGCATTGTTGTCCTATATTATTTAAAAAAAATGAATTTATTAGAAGCCTAAGAACATATCTTAACGAGGGGTGCCAATAATTGTGGAGGGCGCTGTATACTGGTTAGAGGTAAGGAACATTATTCAGTGATATTGTTTATTATTAATTCCAATCGTGATATAAAAGTTCCAAGTTTGACACCTGCCTGCTTCAACCATGCTGCTGGCACACGATGTCCTTGACCCTCATCGCCCTTAGCCAATTGGTATAATTACGTCATTCCGTGGACCCCTCTGAGCCGAGCTTTTCCTGTACACTCGAACACATGCATACTTCGATGAATTATAACCAAAAACAAGGAAATTTGAATGATTTCCTCAAAATATTTTTGTACTTATATCATCGTGTTGAATAAAACTTTTTAATGCATTTCCTGTGAAACGAGACAAGCTACTTTAGACTGGTTCCCTGCTCTCTTAGGGCCTGTGTGCCTGTCCTGCTTAGGTTGCCAGCACTAACTTTTGTCGTCCAATCGGACGATTACCATTAAAGTTTTACTCGTCCTTGCACAGACTTTAGTCATCTGGGACGATCGGATATGAGGTTGTGGTATTTTCCCTGTGGGTGGGTGGAGCACAGAGGATGGCAGGACAGAGATCAGGTGAAACAAGGCTTTTATTGCCACACTTTTCAGTCTAACAATCTCGGACGCATAGAGACACACACATATATCAGCGTCTCGTCCGGGGATAAGCTCCTTCTGCTCTCGCTCTCCCTACTGATATAGGGCGCAGTCACTGGGAAGACACACAAACACAGGTTAATTGCTCTCAGGTGACATGATTCTGCCACTTACCTTCCCTGACTCCGCTGTAGGTATCATGCCGCCATCTTGTGTCAGAACTACAATTCCCAGTCCACTTCCGTGTGACCTACGTCACGCGTGGACGGGATCATCTACGTCATCATTCAAGGAAACATAAAACAATGGGACAACGCTTCCATCTTGGTCTCTCTCGTCTGGCTTCCGATGAATCTGGACGTATAAAGAGGCGCTCTCCACCCAAAAAGACGTCTTCTTTCTTGCAAGATCCATCACTCAGCACGATTTTCTTACTTACCCTTGGCAAAGGTAAACTCTAGAGTCGCGCGATCTTTAAACTCAACCTGAGTTACAACCGGTTTACTTGCATTAGAAGTGACGTCACGACTGCAGCCCAGGCAGTTAAAAGTTAAGAAGCAATTGAATCCTTTTTAACTCAAAAGCGCTGTGCATCTGATTCTGATCAGAGGCTTTTCCTCACGAACGCTGAGGTTCGGACCAAGAATCCTCTGCTTTCCATGGGAACCACCCAAGTGCTCCGCTGGACCCGAAAGTTTTCTATGCCTCCATCACGAGCGGCTCACGTGCTCCCACGGCGAGGCCCGAAACTACACCGGCGAATAGTTCTTCTTATCTTGCTAAAGGCAGGATTAAGTAAGATTTTGGCATTTGGGCATAATTAGGATAGTCTTAGGAATTTTGCTTTTTGTTTGAAATAGTGTGAATTTAAACCCAGGTTTATCTGTTACACTGTTAGACACGCAGCGTGTTGATTTATTTTGGTTCTATGTTCTCTCAATTGTTTAATAGATAGGCTGCGCATGCTTCTCTCTCTCGCTCTCTCTCTCTCTCTCTTATTCTGACTAACACTAATTTCTTTATCATACATTTTGACCTTATCAAGGTTTCAGTGAGTTTGGTAATGTTATGAGTGTGGAATCTTTTTGTTACTGAGAAAACACGTGCTCAACAGGCCTGACCAGGCCTCATACACTTTAGATAGCTTCCCTTTATCTTTAGCAACACGTGCTCAGTAGGCCTCATAAGGCCTAACAAACACACTTTAGCTAGGCCATAGGGCCTTTCACAAACACATACTAGCAACACAAGGCTAATCTAGGCCTCCACCACGTGTAGTTAGCTACACGAGGCTAAACACAGAGCTAATCCTTTGTTCTACTTAGATAACATTCTTTTGTTTTAGCTAGCAACAAGCTAGGCCTCCACCACGTGTAGTTAGCTACACGAGGCTAAACACATGGTCAAGTCCTACACACACACACACACACACACACACACACACACCTCACTGCTTGTATATATTGATTTATTATTTTTATCTTTGTATAATAAATTCATTTACAAACAAACTGTTTATTTGTGAACAATATCTGAAGTCCCCAATCTTCTCAAAGAATTCAAAAGGGTGTAAATGTTACGTAATATGGTAAGTGATCGTAATAATTTGGAAATATACCATAATTTAGCTGTTTGGTAATTTATTATTAAGCACCAGGATTAATGGTATGATTCACTAAACGATTCATTGAATGATTCACTAAATGATTCATTGAACGATTCACTAAATGATTCAGTGAACAATTCACTTCAAATGAGACTGATTCTATGGTATGATTCAATTCAAACGAGTCAAATTAAACGATTCAATGGGATTGATTCATTTTAATTATTGACCTTCAAAATGTAATGAGACTGATTTAACGAGATTGATCACTTAATAGCAATAATTAACTGATTGCACCCACACCGCCCTCCTGTCACAGACCGGCGCTTGACCACGCCCCCGCTGCCACATACCCCCACCGCCCGACTCAGGCCGGGCGGCTGTCTGGCCTGCAGCCGACTCCCCCCCCCCCCCCCCTTGACGGGAGAGGAAGTCCGCCACGACCATCTGCGCCCCCGGCCTGTGGACCACCTTGAAATTAAAGGGTTGGAGCGCCAGATACCAACGGGTGATCCGCGCATTGGCATCTTTCATGCGGTGGAGCCACTGGAGGGGTGCGTGGTCCGAACAGAGGGTGAAAGGGTGCCCCAGCAGGTAGTACCGGAGGGCGAGAACCGCCCACTTGATGGCCAGACACTCTTTCTCTATGGTGCTGTAGCGCCCCTCACGCACCGATAGCTTCCTGCTGATATACAGGACAGGGCGGTCCTCCCCCTCCACCTCCTGGGACAAAACCGCCCCCAGCCCTCTGTCCGACGCATCGGTCTGCAACATAAAAGGGAGAGAAAAGTCAGGGGAGTGTAGAAGTGGCCCCCCACACAGTGCAGCCTTTACCTCTGAGAAAGCCCGCTGGCACTGCTCCATCCACTGGACCGGATCTGGTGCCCCCTTTTTAGTGAGATCAGTCAGCGGGCTGGTGATGTCCGAATAATTAGGTATAAACCTGCGATAATAACCAGCCAGCCCCAGGAACTGTCTCACCCCCTTTTTGGTCTTGGGCCTCGAGCAGGCCACAATTGCTGCCGTCTTATTAATTTGGGGACGCACCTGCCCGTTGCCCAAGTGGAAGCCCAGATACCGTACTTCCACCCGCCCAATCGCACACTTCTTTGGGTTGGCTGTGAGACCTGCTCGCCTCAGCGACCTAAGGATGGCCCTCAGATGTTCGAGGTGCCGCTGCCAGTCATTGCTATAGATGATTATGTCATCTAAATACACTGCCGCATACGTGGCGTGAGGGCGGAGGACTCTGTCCATCAGCCGCTGAAACGTCGCGGGCGCCCCAAACAGCCCAAACGGAAGGGTGACGAATTGGTGTAAACCAAATGGTGTGGAAAAGGCCGTTTTTTCTCGGGATAGTGGAGTCAAGGGGATCTGCCAATATCCCTTCGTCAAATCCAGTGTCGAATAAAAGCGAGCAGTGCCGAGTCGATCGAGCAACTCATCAATACGAGGCATTGGGTACACGTCGAATTTAGACACCGCGTTGACTTTTCTATAGTCCACACAGAACCGGACCAACCCGTCGGCCTTGGGTACCAAGACCACCGGGCTGCTCCAGTCACTGTGGGACTCCTCAACGATGCCCATTTCGAGCATGGTCTGAAGTTCTTCCCGAACCACCTTTTTTTTGTGTTCGGGTAGCCTGTAAGGGCGGCTACGCACTACCACCCCCGGGGGCGTCTCTATGTGGTGCTCTATGAGGTTAGTGCGACCGGGCAGGGGCGAGAACACATCCGAAAACTCGGTCTGCAACTGGGCGACCTCCGTGAGTTGGGTCGGGGAGAGGTGGTCTCCACAGGGGACCGGAGAGGTACGTGATGCCAATGTCCCTTTTTGAACCTCCGGCCCCAGCTCTGCCTTCTCCGGAACTACCGACACCAACGCCATGGGGACCTCCTCGTTCCAGAGTTTAAGCAGGTTGAGGTGGTAAATCTGTAGCGCCCCACCCCTGTCCGTTCGCCTCACCTCATAGTCGACATCCCCGACTCGCCGTGTGACCTCAAAGGGTCCTTGCTACTTGGCGATCAATTTGGAGCTCGACGTGGGCAACAGTACGAGTACCTTATCTCCCGGAGTGAACTCTCTAAGGCGCGTACCCTTGTTGTACAGGCGGGCTTGCCGTTCCTGGGCCTGCCGCAAATTCTCCTGAGTTAGGTGGGTGAGCGTGTGGAGTTTTGCGCGCAGGTCCATAACGTACTGAATTTCGTTCTTACTTTGTGAAGGTCCCTTCTCCCAATTTTCCCGCAGCACGTCCAGGATGCCGCGCGGCTTACGCCCATATAATAATTCGAACAGGGAGAACCCCGTGGAGGCTTGGGGGACCTCTCGCACTGAGAACAGCAAGGGTTCGAGCCACTTATCCCAATTACGTGCGTCCTCACTTACGAATTTCTTAATAATATTTTTGAGGGTGCGGTTGAATCGTTCTACTAAACTGTCCGTTTGTGGGTGATACACGCTGGTGCGGATCGGCTTAATCCCCAATAACCCATACAGTTCGCGCAGTGTTCGTGACATAAACGTAGTGCCTTGATCAGTCAGAATCTCTTTCGGGATTCCAACTCGGGAGATGACGCAGAAGAGCGCCTCTGCAATACTGCAAGCTGAGATATTGCGCAGAGGCACGGCTTCCGGGTATCGCGTTGCATAGTCCACCAGAACTAATATAAAGCGGTACCCTCGTGCTGACCGATCTAATGGCCCGACGAGATCCATCCCAATTCTCTCAAACGGGGTCTCGATTAACGGTAGAGGGCGCAAAGGCGCTTTTGGAATGGCCGCTGGGTTTACTAACTGGCATTCGCGGCATGCCGTACACCACCTACGGACATCGCCGCGAATCCCCGGCCAATAGAATCGGGCCATTATTCGGGCTATTGTTTTATCCTGCCCCAAGTGTCCAGCCATGGGATTAAAGTGAGCCGCCTGGAATACCAATTCCTGGCGGCTTTTCGGAATTAAAAGCTGCGTGACTTGCTCTTTAGTTTGAGTGTCCTGCGTCACTCGGTATAATCTATCCTTCATAATCGCGAAGTAGGGGAAGGACGGGGTGGCGTTCGGCGGGAGCGTTTGACCATCGATTACTCTCACTTGGTCAAACACATGCCGCAGAGTCTCTTCTCGCGACTGCTCTAATGGGAAATCCACGAGGGATTCCCCAATAGAGAGAGGAGGAGCCGGCGGCTCCTCACTCTGACGCGGAGATGACATAGACGGCTCTGTGACAGCTGCTCCCGCCAAAGTGACACCGGGACCTCCCCCTGTCAAATGGCTGGACCCACTCTCTACTAGGCGTGTCATTAAACCCCGAAATCCCAGCCAATCAGTCCCCAAAATTAAAGAGTGGGTAAGGCGAGGATTAACCGCCGCCTTCACTATAATTTTTTCCCCTCTGAAAATAATGTGGACCGACACTAAAGGGTAGCTGTGAACATCCCCGTGCACACATAACACCTTCACCCCTTGTGCTCCCCCCAATGCCTCGTTTTGAACCAGGCTTTGGCGAATTGAGGTCTGATTACAACCAGAATCCACCAAGCCTGATATGTAGCCCCTTGGATACTCACCGGTATGCGATACACTCCGGCCCGATCGAGGGCGGCCTCTGGCGCGTCGGGGATCCGAACCACCGCGCCCACTTCCATTGCTGTGCACTGCTGTTGAAGGTGGCCCGGGTCCCCGCAGCGCCAGCAAACCGGCCCGGGCTTTCCCTCTGCACCGATGATCTGGGGCTCACTCACCTGAGGTGGGGGAGAGACAGACACAGAAGGGAGAAACGGGAGGGCACCGCGGGTGCGGCGGGCCGGCTGGGGTGGTGCCGGCCCCCGCCTCCGCGGTGGGGGAATGGGGCGAGGACGGGACACAGAAGGAGAGGGAGAGAGAGAGAGATGAGGAGAGAAGAGACGATGCCATCTGCTGTCCTGCCGCCGGGACAACCGCCAGATGATCCTCCGCCAGCTCAACTGCCTGATCCAGCGATGCCGGGCGGTGGAGCTGGACACACTCCACGGTTCCGGCTGGTAAGCGGCCGATGAACTGTTCCAGTACCACCTGGTCGACAACTCCCTCGGCGTCGCAATTGTTGGCCCTCAGCCACCGCCAGCAGGCGTCCCGGAGCTGCTGGCCGAACGCGAACGGCCGGCCGACTTCCTCCAGTCGCAGCGTGAGGAAGCGCTGGCGTTGTTGCTCCGGTGTGCTGGAGGATGGCCCGGCGGAGGTCCGCGTAGGCCAGCCGGCGGTCGGCGGGGAGCTGTAGCGTGGCCAGCTGTGCCTCTCCCGTGAGCAGGGGGAGGAGGCGCGCCGCGCGCTGCTCCATCGGCCACCCCGAGGCTTCAGCGACCTGTTCAAACAATGTGATGAACGCCTCGGGGTCGTCCTGCGGGCCCATCTTGGTGACAATGAGGGGAGACGGGCCCGCGGCCGGAGCGCTGGTGGACCCCGCCGACGCGAGGAGATGCTGGAACGCCTCGCGATCTTCCTGCTGGGCCAGCACCAGGGCTTCGAAGCGCCGCTCCTGCTCCTTTCGGAGCGTGATGAGCGCCTGGTGCTGGCTTTGCTGAGCCGTGGCGAGGGCGTGGACCAGATCGGCGAATGGGGAGGATTCCATGGGGCTGCTGGTTTGGTGCTCCACGATCCCGGGTTTCAGCACCACTGTGGTATTTTCCCTGTGGGTGGGTGGAGCACAGAGGACGGCAGGACAGAGATCAGGTGAAACAAGGCTTTTATTGCCACACTTTTCAGTCTAACAATCTCGGACGCAGGGCGGCACGGTGGTGTAGTGGTTAGCGCTGTCGCCTCACAGCAAGAAGGTCCTGGGTTCGAGCCCCGGGGCCGGCGAGGGCCTTTCTGTGCGGAGTTTGCATGTTCTCCCCGTGTCCGCGTGGGTTTCCTCTGGGTGCTCCGGTTTCCCCCACAGTCCAAAGACATGCAGGTTAGGTTAACTGGTGACTCTAAATTGACCGTAGGTGTGAATGTGAGTGTGAATGGTTGTCTGTGTCTATGTGTCAGCCCTGTGATTACCTTGTGTCTTGTCCAGGGTGTACCCCGCCTTTCGCCCGTAGTCAGCTGGGATAGGCTCCAGCTTGCCTGCAACCCTGTAGAAGGATAAAGCGGCTAGAGATAATGAGATGAGATGAGATGAGATGAATCTCGGACACATAGAGACACACATATATCAGCGTCTCGTCCGGGGATAAGCTCCTTCTGCTCTCGCTCTCCCTACTGATATAGGGCGCAGTCACTGGGAAGACACACAAACACAGGTTAATTGCTCTCAGGTGACGTGATTCTGCCACTTACCTTCCCTGACTCCGCCCTCCTGTCACAGACCGGCACTTGACCACGCCCCCGCTGCCACAGAGGTTTTTCGAGCATTGTATTATAACAGAAATAGATCCTGAAGAAGGCACACTCACTGATAGCCTGTCAGATAGCTGGCTAGCTTTGCTGGTCACTGGGCCCACATTGATCTGTCCATTCCTGTTAAGGGTGCATCTGGTGAAACTGACTTCACGTCATCCTTTTCAGCTTCATCTGACGAGCTTTCTTTCCAAAGTTATATTCATGAAAAATGTATTGTTTGCCATGTCTGCTGATGATGTCACTAACTCTACTATTGTAATGGCTTCAGTTAACTGTTGCTATAATTGGGATATTCAGAAAATGGTTATGTGCTATTCAAATTATGTGCTGGCTGTCTTCAGAAGTTTATTTACCATAGTTACTTGCATGTACGTTGTATAAGAAGTAATAAATAATCCTGCACAAAAAGGCAGTGGCCTAATTTATGTATTTATTTAGTATTATTTCATTCTGCTAAACATGGCTGTGCCATATGTAATGTTTCTATCTTGAAATGAGAAACTTGGGTTCTTCACAATAACGATTTATTAACAATTAGCATCAGGAGCATACGGTACACGGTGTCCATTGTTCATCATCCACTTATGATCTGCCATGCACATACACATATCAGGGGTTACACTAACTAGGCAGCCATCTAGTGGCAGGAGGTAGAACTGCAACTCTTATTATTCTATCATGACATCCCCCTTTTTCTTAAGATGAAAATATCACATTAACTGTTTTTTTTTTTTAACTGCTATCTCATAACTAGTATTTTTTTTTTTTTTTTTTAGCAATCTGTATCTTTATATCAATATGCTTTTAACATTCACATGACTATGAACTCATTGTTTTAATTATTTTTTTTTCTTCTGTTCAACTTAACATTTCTTAATAAACATAAACATGAACTTAAATTGTAATGAAAAGGATACAGCTCATAGTCCTTATAGATTCAGCCTGTCAGGTGCTTTGACAGTGCGCTCTGATCTTCTCAGCACGGGCAAGTCAGTCTCTACAGCACTCTGTTGATCAGCTGGTGGTGGATCTTCTGATGTGGTGGAGCCTGGATCTCCGGAAGAATCCTCATCGGTCTGTTCTTGCCAGGTGTCTGGTGTTTTTAGTAGACTCCGTCGGTTTCTTCTGAGGACTTGACCATCTTCAGTTTTGACATTGTACGATCTTGGACTCACTTCATCAAGAACTGTTGCTTTCTTGCTCCAGCTTGTGGAGTCGTGAATTCTCACTGTGTCATGCCTAGCTAGTGGTACTAAGCTTTTTGTTGACTTGTCATAATTTGCTTTTTGTCTCTTCTGAAGTTGTCTTTGTTTTTGTTTCACTTCCTTTTGTTTGTGATCAGAGGTGTATGGGAGTGTGGTGCGTAGTCTGCGTCCCATAAGAATTTCTGCAGGGGACTTGCCATGCTCAAGAGGCGAAGCTCGATAACTCAGCAGAGCTAAGTATGGATCTGAATGACTTCCTTGTGCTTTCTTGAGTAGCTGCTTGACTATGTGCACACCTTTCTCTGCTTTTCCGTTTGATTGAGCATACAGGGGACTCGAGGTCACATGACGAAAGTCATATTCCTGTGCAAAATCCCAGAACTCTTTACAGCTATAGGATGGACCATTATCACTGTAGACAATTTGAGGAATCCCATGCCTGGCAAAGATCGATTTCATGTGCTTAATCACACAGGCCGCTGACATGTTGGGGAGCAGTGCTATCTCTGGGTAGTTAGATAGGTAGTCAATTACCAGCAGGTAATTCTTTCCATCCAAGTGGAATAAATCAGTCCCAATTTTCTGCCAGGGCTCGTCAGGTATCTCTGTGAGTATCATTGGTTCTTTTGGCTGCTTTGCCTGATGTTTTAGACATGTGGCACATCTTGACACCATACTGTCAATTTCAGCATTTATGCTTGGCCAATAGACTGCTGTTCTGGCCCTTCTCTTGCACTTTTCCATGCCTAGATGCCCTTCATGTAATCTTTTAAGCATGTCTGCTCTCAGAGACTGAGGAATGACTATTCTGTTCTTTCTCAACAGGAGTCCGTTAACAAAACTCAGCTCTCCTCTAATGTTGTAGTACTGTTTGCACTCACTCCTTGGCCATCCTTCATTCATCAGCTTGATGACTCTCTGCAGGACGACATCTTTCTTTGTTTCTTCAGCGATCAGCCTGGATTTCGTGTCTGTCACAGGCAGGGTCTCAGTGATGAGGTTGACATGTTGATTCACGTCATCTTCAGTGGAACACTCATCTTGCTCCTCGCTCTGTGTGGTTGCTCTGGACAGAGCATCTGCCAGCACTATGTGCTTACCAGGTGTGTATATCAGGTCGAAATCATAGCGCTGTAGCTTCATCATGAGCCTTTGAATGCGAGGTGACATTTCACTGAGATTTTTCTTTATGATGGATATTAACGGTTTGTGGTCTGTCTCTGCTATGAACTTTGGCAGGCCATACACATAGCCATGGAACTTCTGGAAACCATACACCAGTCCCAGACACTCTTTTTCAATTTGAGCGTACCGGCACTCTGCACTTGTCATCGTTCTCGACGCATAGGCGACCGGCTTCCAGTCTTCTCCATCTGCTTGTAGCAGAACAGCTCCAATGCTGTCCTTTGATGAGTCAGTGGATATCTTTATCCTTTTTGTTGGATCGAAAAACGTCAACACTGGCTCAGTGGTGAGAGTTGTTTTCAAGCACGACCATTCTGCCTCATGTTCAGATGTCCACTCGAACTCACACCTGTCACGAAGTAGCTCTCTTAAGTGCACTGTCTTGGCGGATAAGTTTGGTATGAATTTTCCAACGAAATTGATCATGCCTAATGCACGCAGCACACCTTTTTTGTCTTCAGGTCTTGGCATGTCAAGTATTGCTTTGATCTTTCTTTGGTCTGGTTCAACACCAGCTCCTGACAGTTTATCACCAAGAAAGGTGATGTCATTTACACCAAACTGGCACTTTGATCTGTTCAGCTTCAGCTGGCACTTCTGGACTCTCTGAAGCACTTTGATGAGCCTTTCATTGTGTTGTTCAAGAGAAGATCCCCATAGAATCAAATCATCGAGATACACACGTACACCTTCAATGCCCTCTATGATTTGCTCCATCGTTCTGTGGAATACCTCTGGAGCGGAGCATATGCCGAAAGGCATTCTCTGGAAGCAGTAGCGTCCGTACGGTGTATTGAAAGTGCAGTACTTTGTACTGTCCTCATGCAGTTTTATCTGCCAAAAGCCTTGTGAGGCGTCCAACTTACTGAAGTATGTGGCACCAGCCATCTCACTTGTTATCTCATCTCTGGTAGGTATTTGATAATGTTCTCTTTTTATGTTGTTGTTCAGATCTTTTGGATCCAAGCACACACGTAATTCTCCATTCGGTTTTTTGACGACTACCATTGAATTCACCCATTCTGTGGGCTCTTCCACTTTCTTTATCACACCTAGTGACAACATTCTGTCCAGTTCCTGCTTCAGCCTTTCACGTAGAGGAGCTGGAACGCGCCTAGGAGCATGGATGACTGGCTGTGCATCATCTCTCAGTTGCATCTTGTAAGTGAATGGTAAGACACCAAAGCCTTTGAAGACGTCTGGGTATTGGTTCACTATTGACTCAATGCTGCTTGGGCTATTAACATCATTAATGCAGTAAACCCTCTTCACTAAGCCTAAATTTTCACATGCAGCGTCACCTAATAAAGAGTCGTGTCCAGCCGGAACAACTACAAACATAATGTGATGCTTTTTTCCTTTAATTGTCACTATTAATTTGCATGTGCCTTTTGTGTCAATGCTGTGACCATTGTAAGCCTTTAGCTTCACTGTGCTGGGGTGGATGCGTGGTTTCACCCTCATGGCTCTGATGTCGCACTCACTGATTAAATTGGCCTTTGCCCCTGTGTCTAATTTCAGTGGTATGACTGCACCGTTTATTTCCAGTGGCACAATCCACTTGTCCTTTCCAACACATGATGTTGCATTTTTGCATTGTTCAATTTCTTTTGGCACTGTTGCCTTGCTATCTTCAGCCGGCGCTACCATGTCGATAAAGAACGAATCAGCGAGCTCCGTTTCCCTCACTGTGTGGACTCGATCACTCCCACTCTGCTTCCCTTTGGAAAAGCATTGCTTTGCAAAATGATTCTTTCCTTTGCATTTGCTACACGTCTTTCCAAATGCCGGGCATTGTTTTGGGCCATGCTGATTGCCACATCTTTTGCATGAAAACATCTCCGTGTCTTTTTGTTGTTTACTGTGTTTTTTTATTTGCTTCTTCACTGCTGCGACGGGCACCGCTGCACTCTCCTGATCTTTCTGCCCACTGAAGGTTTTGGCATGCTGCTTAGCTAGCTCACTGGCGTTTCCAATTTTAATAGCATCAGCTAGCTTTAGCTCTGGCTCTCGTAGTAGCCTCTCTCTCACTTTCTTGTCGTGCACACCAAACACAATTTGGTCACGGATCATAGAGTCTTTAAGTTCTCCAAAGTTACAGGTCCTTGCTTTCAATTTCAAGTTTGTCACAAAAGCATCAAAACTTTCAGTTTGCAATTGCATGCGTGAACGAAACACATACCGTTCGAACGTCTCGTTCTTCTTTGGTGAACAGTGTGCATCAAACTTTTCCACGACTTTGTCGAACTGTTCTTGGTGGTCCCTTTCAGCAAAAACGAACGTGTTGAATACCTCCACAGCCTGCGGTCCCGCGACGGTAAGAAGCAGTGCTATCTTCCTCGCGTCCGGCTTCGTGTCCAGACCCAGTGCTTGTAGGTACAAGTTGAAACGTTGCTTGAATGTTCGCCACTCACAGTCCACATTTCCAGTCCAATTCAGAGGTTCAGGCGGCTTCACACTTTCCATGACTTCTGTTGGACCACTCCTGGTACCATGTAATGTTTCTATCTTGAAATGAGAAACTTGGGTTCTTCACAATAACGATTTATTAACAATTAGCATCAGGAGCATACGGTACACGGTGTCCATTGTTCATCATCCACTTATGATCTGCCATGCACATACACATATCAGGGGTTACACTAACTAGGCAGCCATCTAGTGGCAGGAGGTAGAACTGCAACTCTTATTATTCTATCATGACACCATACATTTGGTGAAAATAATTAAACACTTTCATAAACTAATTGTTTGCTGAAAAGCAAAATTAAGGCAGAACCACAGTCCAATCACAGTGGATAGTGAGTGGGTATCCATGTGAACACATGCTCTGGGTCAGGGGGAAGAGCAGTACAGAATGATCTTATTGAATGTTAATGCAAAATCACCTCAGGTATTTTGTTGCTTATTTGTTTAACTAAGTTACATTATCACAATGTTACTTACCGTAAAATACCAAATAATAGCCGAGTTCCAATTAACCGCCGAGTTCCCTTTAACGGCCGGGTGTACGCGTGTGTTGTGACAAATAAAGGCCGGTTCCGAATACTCGCCGGGGTCTAAAAAAAAAAAAAAAAAAGCGTCCGAACGTTCTATCTAGAATCTTGAGGCCCAGCACTTTTCTGGTTTTCTGGTGTTTAAACGATTTTGCATTGCATAGTTTTCTACCGAAACAATATGAATGAATGAATGAATGAATGAATGAATGAATGAATGAAATTATTTCTATAATACTGTTTACAACATTTTGTTACGTGATAATAAACATGCCATTTCAATGTTATAATCTTGGTCTACCGTAATATTTCTTGAGGAATGCAACTCCGTAACTTTTGACAGATGTCTTAGCCACCCCTTTGGGTATACCCAACGAAAGCCAGCGTGTGTGGTGACATTGAGGACTGCGGGTTTCCAAGGTTGGACTGCTGCTTCTGTTAAACGACCTAAATTGCCGAATGCATGCGTCAAAGCACACACTGAGTTTTATTAAAGACCTTATACCATTTCACTTGCCCTTACCCATTCGGATCTGGAAGACGCTTTACAAAAAAGGTGAGAGCGTTCTAACATGCATTTCAGTCTGCTCGCGGCCAATCTAATCCAAGGGGCCTTTTCAACAAGTAATCTGTCGTGCAAATTGGGCAGAAGCACGCGTCAGGCAGGCAACATGTAGGCCTACAAGTCAGTAACCTATTCAACTAACTTTCATCCGAACTTTAAGTTTTCTACGGGGTCGAGCCACCGTACCAACTCACTCGGGGAATAGGCTCATATCGGCCAAATAGGGAGACGTCTTGGAGAGAAACGTGATGCAAGATGACAGTATGTAGCCAGGTCACTTATTTTTCAGCATAAGAAAAAACCCTTTGGTTTGACACTTCGCACCCTAATTATGTTGCTTCAACGTCGCGCCCTCCATGCAATTTCAGATTGACAGACATCGCGAAGCGCAAAGGGTGGAGGCTGCATGGGTGAGGGTGATAGCAAGTGACCATAACTTTGCAGAGTAATTAAATCACAGTGCTGCGCACAGACAGTGGTGTGGTTTCTTGATTATTTTGTAAAGCATGCGCTTAACTAGTCATTAACAGGAAAAGGTGTGTGATTTATCCTTTATCCACCCCGACTGTGCCATGCGAAGATGCATTCTGCGTCTTCAAAATTCCCCGAAGTCGGCACCGTGCTATCTGTAATCTAACTCTAAACAAACTGTAAGTTATACTGGTTAAAAGTAGGCCTATCTGAGAATGATTTTTCCCCCGTTTTGAGGTAGATTTTGGGGAAGGTGTTTGTGAAGAAGGAATTAATCGCCTGTTCCAAATAGCCGCCTAGTCTCTAATACGCGCCGGGTCTCTTACGTGATTGAGACAAATAATCGCCCGGGCTATTATTTGGTATTTTACGGTATTCTAATAAAAAATATAGCATTATATCATGTGTGATACAGGCAAGTACATTATACAGTGTCTTGCAACAGTATTCATCCCCCTTTGTGTTTCTCCTATTTTGTCGCATTACAAGTTGGAATTAAAATGGATTTTGGGGGGTTAGCACCATTTGATTTATACAACATGCCTACAAATTTAAAGGTGAAAATTGTTGTTTTATTGTGACACAAACAATAATTAAGACGAAAAAACAGAAATCTGGAGTGTGCATATAGTATGAAACCCCTAAATAAGAGCTGATCCAAACAATTCACTTCATAAGTCACATAATTAGTTGATTAAGATCCACCTGTGTGCAATCAAAATGTCACATGATCTGTCACATGATGTCTGTATAAATCAACCTGTTCTGGAAGGACCCTGACTCTGCAACACTACTAAGCAAGCAACATGAAAACCAGGGGGCACTCCAAACAGGTCAGAGACAAAGTTGTGAAGAAGTATAGATCAGGATTGGGTTATAAAAAAAAAAAATATATATATATATATATATATATATATATATATATATATATATATATATATATATATATATCCCAAACTTTGAATACCCCATGGAGCACCATTAAATCCATGATAGCAAAATGGAAAGAATATGGCACCACTACAAACCTGACAAGAGAAGGCCACCCACCAAAACTCACAGACGGGGCAAGGAGGGCATTAATCAGAGATGCAACAAAGACACCAACGATAACACTGAAGGAGCTGCAAATATCCACAGTGGAGATGGGAGTATCTGTCTATAGGACCACTTTAAGCTGTACACTCCACAGAATGGGGCTTTATGGAAGAGTGGCCAGAAAAAAAGTCATTGTTTAAGAAAACATGTTTAGAGTTTGCCCAACAGCATGTGGCAGACTACCCAAACACATGGAAGAAGATTCTCTGGTCAAATGAGACTCAAATTGACCTTTTTGGCCATCATGGGAAACGCCATGTGTGGCGCAAACCCAACACCCTGAGAACACCATTCCTACAGTGAAGCATGGTGGTGGCAGTATCATGTTGTGGGGATATTTTTCATCTGCAGGGACAGGAAAGCTGGTCAGGACTGAAGGAAAGATAGATGGCACTAAATACAGGGCAATTCTGGAGGAAAACATGTTTGAGTCAGCCAGAGGTTTGAGACTGGGACAAAGGTTCACGTTCCAGCAGGACAATGACCCAAAACATACTGCTAAAGCTACACTGGAGTGGTTTAAAGGGAAACATTTAAATGTCTTGGAATGGCCTAATCAAAGCCCAGACCTCAATCCAACTGAGAATCCGTGGTACAACTTGAAGATTGCTGTACACCAATGCAACCCATCTACCATAACTTGAAGGAGTTGGACCAGTTTTGCCTTGAGGAATGGGCAAAAGTCCCAGTGGCTAGATGTGCTAAGCTAACAGAGACATACCCCAAGAGACTTGCAGCTATAATTGCAGCAAAAGGTGGCTCTACAAAGTATTGACTTTTGGGGGTGGTGAATGCCTATGTCCACTCCAGATTTCTGTTTTTTCGTCTTAATTATTGTTTGTGTCACAATAAAACAACAATTTTCATCTTTAAAGTTGTAGGCATGTTGTGTAAATCAAATGGTGCTAACCCCCCAAAATCCATTTTAATTCCAACTTGTAATGCGACAAAACAGGGCAAACACAAAGGGGGATGAATACTTTTGCAAGAGACTGTATAACCAAATTGTTATTTCAGGTTAAGTACGGTTGACTACCTATTTACACCAACTAGCTAGCTAATATTCTTCAGTCATACATTCACTGGCCACTTTAATAGGAACTTGTTCTTGAGTCTAAGATTCCTGTTCTTGGCTGGCAGGAGTGGAACCCAATGTGGCCTTCTGCTGTTGCATGCTGAGATGCTTTTCTGCTCATCACAGTTATAAAGAGTGATTCCTGGCAGCTCGAACCAATCTGGCCATTTTCCTCTGACCTCTCTTATCAACAAGACATTTCCACCCACAGAACTGTCACTCACTCAATGTTTTTTGTTTTTCACACCACTCTGTGTAAACTCTAGAAAACCCCAGGAGATCAGCAGTTTCTGAAATATTCAAACCAGTCCATCTGGCACCAACACCCATGCCACAATGAAAGTCACAGAGATCACAATTTTTCTCATTCTGATGTTTGAGGTGAACATTAACTGAAGCTCTTGATTTGTATCTGCATGATTTTATGCATTGTGCTGCTGTCAAGGGATTGGCTGATTAGAGAACTGCATAAAACAGCAGGTGTATGGGTGTTCCTAATAAAGTCGCCGGTGAGCATATTTGCTGACATTTTCAATTCAGAGTTTAATATATTTTAATTTAGTAAATTTTAATTCATTTTTTTCAAAGAGAAATATGAAGAGAAGACACCCACTAGTTAGTCTCCATCCTCATACTTTCAGATCACTTTCAGATAGTTACTGTAAATGCAATATTTCCTATAATACTGTCCACTGCTATTAATTATACCATTCAAGGCATATTTCAGCAATGATACTTCATGTAACAGTTCATGTTGCTATTTGCTGATATGTGCAAGATACATAACAAATATGACTGAAACAAAAACTCAGAAGATATCAAAAGAATTTCAAGCTTTCAAGGATATTTTGCTGCTTGTTTTTTTTCCTGTTAATTAGTGTATGTTTCTAATTAACAGCTCCACATATAGGTTTTGTGTAGAAGCACAAAGTGATTTTTATTATAAAACATCAGTCTGGAAACATTTTTCCATGTTGTCTTAATCAGTGGAATTTGTTTCAATTACGTTCAGAACTAGTGTAGTTTTTACCATTTGTTCACTTACTGGTCATTGACCAGTTGGCGTTCATATCCACATGACACTAAGTGGACACAGGGCTAGCCTGTCTCGCATTCTCAGCACTAGCACTCTCACTGGAAACAAGCCTAGTCTTATGGATAATGAGTAGAACCATGATTTGTTAGGTCAGAATGGGCTTGTTACTAACAATGGTTGCATAATCTGTTGAATGAGCTGTAGTGTCATCTATAACAGTGACATTGTTGGGAAAATATATAGCCATAGATTTGGTTAATTATAGACCAATGCATCCTTGCCAAAGCCACTGTTTCTGCTCTATCTGTGTATCACATTGGGCAGCAAGATGTCTGTCTATTTGCAGACAGATTTCCACTTTGCTGTAGATTTGCTGATCAACTGATTTTATCAGCCTGACAGGGTAGGTAGGCAGCCCTTAAAGACAGAAGTGTCCATCTTGGTTGCAAACCTCAACATTGCTTGTGAAAAGAAAAACTAATGGAAATGTAACCCAAAAGGGGTCATCACTAGCTTGCAGCTTTTGTCTCATTGAAGTTCGAGATCAGGTTTTTAAGATTAGAGAGATTAGATTAGATAAAACTTTATTGATCCCTTTGGGAGGGTTCCATCAGGGAAATTAAGATTCCAGCAGCATCATTACAGATAAACAGAGAAAAGAAATAGAGAAAAACTTCTAGATAATTTAAATTAAATTAAGTATTTACATATACAAATATAAAAAGAATAAGATATGGGAAAGAGAGGAAGGAAAAAGGGGGGAAGGGGAGCAGCAGGAGAGATATTGCACTTTATATTGCACATTATATTGCACATTGTCCGGTATTGCTTATTGTTAGGCTAGGCTACTGCTCCTTCCCGTCCTCTGTCCTCCTGTTACCCCTCCTTCCCCCCAGAGAGGAGTTGTACAGTCTGATGGCATGAGGGACAAAGGAGTTTTTGAGTCGGTTCGTCCTGCACTTGGGAAGGAGCATTCTGTCACTGAACAGGCTCCTCTGGTTGCTGATGACGGTGTGCAGAGGGTGACTGGCATCGTCCATGATGTTCAATAGTTTGTCCATAGACAATTTTTCCTTCCTCTCTTTCCCATATCTTATTCTTTTTATATTTGTATATGTAAATACTTAATTTAATTTATCTAGAAGTTTTTCTCTATTTCTTTTCTCTGTTTATCTGTAATGATGCTGCTGGAATCTTAATTTCCCTGAGGGAACCCTCCCAAAGGGATCAATAAAGTTTTATCTAATCTAATCTCTCTAATCTAATCTCTGCCACCGTCACCAGAGAGTCCAGCTTCATGCCGACCACAGAGCCGGCCCGCCTGATCAGTTTGTCCAGCCTGGATGTGTCCTTCTTGGATGTGCTGCCCCCCCCCCCAGCACACCATGGTGTAAAACAGGACACTGGTGACCACAGACTGATAGAACATCCACAGGAGTTTCCTGCAGATGTTAAAGGACCGCAGCCTCCTAAGGAAGTATAGCCTGCTCTGTCCCTTCCTGTATAAGTGACTGGTGTTGCAAGTCCAGTCCAGCTTGCTGTCCAGCCACAGCCCGAGGTACTTGTAGGAATCCACAGCCTCCACCTCAACTTCCTCGATCAGAACTGGTCGTGACCTTGGTCTGGACCTCCCAAAGTCAATGACCAGCTCCTTGGTCTTCGAGGTGTTTGAGGACCAAGGCAGATGGCAAATGGTTCCTGTTGCACCACACAGCAAAGTACCTCACCAGGCTCCTATACTCCTCCCTGTCATCACTGATACACCCAACGATGGCTGTGTCATCGGCAAACTTCTGAATTTGACACAGCTCCGAGTTGTAGCAGAAGTCCGCAGTGTACAGGGTGAAGAGAAGAGGGGCCAGCACCATGCCCTGGGGTGCTCCGGTGCTGCTAATCACAGTGTCAGATGTGATGTCCTTCAGCCTGACATACTGCAGCCTGTCAGTGAGATAGCTGGAGATCCAGGTGACCAGGCAGGGGTCCACTCGCATCCTGTTCAGTTTTTCCTGAAGCAAAAGGGGCTGGATGGTGTTGAAGGCACTCGAAAAGTCCAAGAAGAGGATCCTCACTGTGCCATTTCCCTTATCCAGATGCGAGTGGGCTCGGTGTAGCAGGTAGAGGATGGCGTCTTCCACACCAACACCTGCCTGGTACGCAAACTGCAGACTGTCCTGGGCATGTTGTACCTGGGGTCTGAGGAGGCTGAGGAAGAGCCGCTCCAACGTCTTCATCAGATGTGAAGTGAGTGCCACCGGTCGGAAGTCGTTCAGCTCACTGGGCCGGTTCTTTTTGGGAACTGGAACAATACATGATGTCTTCCAGAGGGTGGGCACTCTCCCCAGCTGCAGGCTGAGGTTGAAGATGCGTTGGAGTGGTTCACCCAGTTCAGCAGCGCAGGTCTTCAGTAGTCGGGGACACACCTTGTCCAGGCCTGCTGCTTTCCTGGGGTGAAGCTTCCTCAGTTGACCTCTGACCTGGTCTGCAGTAATGCATGGAGGAGTCTGTGTTGAGGTGGGGGAGGAGGGGGCTACTGTGATGACTGGGGGGAGGTGTGTTGAGGGAAGAAGGAGAGATGGCTGCAGTGAGGGGGAGGGTGGGGGGACGTGGGCTGGTTGAACCGGTTGAAGAAGTCATTCAACTCGTTCGCCCTCTCCACTGTCCCCTCAACAACTCTGGTCTTTGTATTGTGGTTTGTGATGGTTTTCACACCTTCCCAGACCTCCCTCATGCTGTTCTCCTTCAGCTTCTGCTCCACCTTTCTCCTGTCGCTGTTCTTAGCTTCCCTCACGCAGCGTTTCACCTCCTGCTGTGCTGCTTTCATCGCCTCCCTATCCCTGCTCCTGAAGGCGGCCTTCTTCCTGTTGAGGACAGCTTTGACTTCCTGTGTTACCCATGGCTTGTTATTAGGATAACAACACCATACAGTCTTAGCGGGGAAGACCACGTCTGCACAGAAGTTGAGGTAATCCGTCAGATAGTGTGTCAGCCCCTCTATGTCCTCACAGTGTGGGCTAAGCAGCACATCCCAGTCCATGATGTCATAGCAGTCTCTGAGGGCATCTTCCATTTCAGGGGACCACCTCCTGATGGAGCTAGTTGTTTATTAAAATGATCAAATAAAAGTTCTTAAATTGCAAGCAAAAATGTGAATTTGAGAGAGGATAAAATTCACTGAAGTTATAAAAATGTTCTCAAAAGTAAAACTTGCAAACAATTTATTTATGTCTTTTTGTTTATAGTTCTCTCTGCTTCTTTCTCACTGGTCAGACTTTTGATCTCACTGTCAGCTTTGGGGTTATGCTGCCAGCTCTCTTGTTTTTGCTGCTGACTTTTTGCTTGCAATTTTGGCACAAACCTTTTGTGTGGATGTTTTTTTTCAGGGGTCCATCCTCATTGGCTAATGAGTTTTTGAATGACAGCTCAGTGCCCCAGAAGTTGTTCAGTGTAGGGATAGGTGATACCACTGACTTTCTTTTGGATCAGATTCCAAGTAATACTAAGGCTAGTATCCTGATGCCGATACTAAAACCAATACTTTCCAAATCTTTGTGATTTCTACCGTGAAAATGTAGAAATGCAGGCATCAGAAGTTGTACTTGAAAGCTTTGGCACTAGTATGAAAAGCTATAAAAGATCAGAATTCTCTTTTGTGTTTTAATTTTTAATAAGAGCAATTATAAAACACAGGTTCAGGAATGTCCAACAAATGTTTATTTACATTAGTATCCTTTTCAGGAGTTATTCTTCACATAAACAGGTTCAACAATTTTCAACGACAATGCTTTATTTCCTTTCTGGCATTATATGACTGAGTAACTGGCAGACTCTGCTTCTCTGTGTGCCTTACTGCCTTACTATAAGCTATGGGGTGTGGAATGAGAAGGTGGAAGGAAAAGTAGTTCTTAGATCCTCAACAACAATTTAAAATAAATGAATAAAATGAAGTTAATAAAATCACTACTCACAGTGCCTGTTATTGGTTTTTAAACATGAGGATCGATTACCAAAAATGAACCATCAGGACTGGAAATGCTGACACTTTTGTATCAATCCATTCATCCTTAGTTCAGTACATATTCTATACAGATAAACTCATATAAACTCATTGTACCACATAAAACCCATGGTTGTCTTAGCAACTACAGCAAAATGCTGTAGGAAACCCCCCCCCAAATGTTTTATTGCTTTTTTTCTGCAAACAAATAGAAACAAACTCTATGAAATTTAAGGATAAGTATTATATTATACTCCATTCTTCCTATCAAAGACACAAGTCAATTTTGAAAATAATCAGGTTTTTTGTTACAAAGAGAAAAAAAGAAAAACGATTGAAATTCAATAAGCTTTTGACTGTAGGAGTTAAACATGTAACAATAAATGTAGTACAGTTTATTATTATTAACTACAGCAAACATTTTAAAAATAAGTTTTTTTATTTAGCAAAAAAGAAAAATTATTAAAATACAGTCACCTTTTTGACTGTAGGTGTTACATATGTAAAACCAAATGACAGACTTATTCCAAAAACTACTGCAAATAGATTTTAAAACCTTAGATCTTTTTCAATAATAATGTTTTATTTTAGAAAAAAAGAAAAATACTTAAAATTCAAAAACTTTCTGAATGTTGAATTTAAGCATATAAAACAAATGCACTATGATACAGTTTATTATTGCTACCAGCAGCAAATTGATTTCTAAATTCTATTTTATTTTTTAGTTTTTTTCAAAATGTTCTTTATTTTGAAAAAAAAGTCAATAACTTTTTGGTTTACAAGTTACACATCCATCCATGGGGCGGCACGGTGGTGTAGTAGTTAGCGCTGTCGCCTCACAGCAAGAAGGTCCTGGGTTCAGGGGCCGGCGAGGGCCTTTCTGTGCGGAGTTTGCATGTTCTCCCCGTGTCCGCGTGGGTTTCCTCCGGGTGCTCCGGTTTCCCCCACAGTCCAAAGACATGCAGGTTAGGTTAACTGGTGACTCTAAATTGACTGTAGGTGTGAATGTGAGTGTGAATGGTTGTCTGTGTCTATGTGTCAGCCCTGTGATGACCTGGCGACTTGTCCAGGGTGTACCCCGCCTTTCGCCCGTAGTCAGCTGAGATAGGCTCCAGCTTGCCTGCGACCCTGTAGAAGGATAAAGCGGCTAGAGGAGATGAGATGAGATGAGACATCCATCCATTATCTGTAGCCACTTATCCTGTACAGGGTCACAGGTAAGCTGGAGCCTATCCCAGCTGACTATATGTGAGAGGCGGGGTACACCCTGGACAAGTCACCAGGTCATCACAGGGCTAACACATAGAGACAAACAACCATTCACACTCTCATTCACACTTATGGACAATTTAGAGCCACCAATTAACCTAACCTGCATGTGTTTGGACTGTGGGGGAAACCGGAGCACCCAGAAGAAACCCACACAGACACAGAAAAAACATGCAAACTCCACACAGAAAGGCCCTCATTGGCCGCTGGGCTCAAACCCAGGACCTTCTTGCTGTGAGGCAACAGTACTAACCATTATACCACCGTGCCGCCCCCAAGTTACACATGTAAAATCAAATGCATTATGATACAGTATATTATCAACTATAGCAACTGCAAGTGTTTTAATTAAATAGATTTGTTTTTCTTTTTTGCAAATTTGTTTTTAAAAAATCAATAACTGGGGGTGTCGTGGCTCAGGTGGATAAGGCGCCATGCCATAAATCCGGGGACCCGGGTTCGATTCCAGCCCGAGGTCATTTCCCGATCCCTCCCCGTCTCTCTCTCCCACTCATTTCCTGTCTCTACACTGTCCTATCCAATAATAAAGGTGAAAAAAGCCCCAAAAAATCAATAACTTTTTGATTGCAGGCATTGCATGAATGTACTACATTGCACTCTATTATTAGCTCATCCGGCCAAGAGATGAGTGTATGCCATCATGTGTTGTCTGTCGTCTGTCTGTCCGCCATTGTCCACATTTCATGAAAATCGCTTTTTCTCTCTCAATTCTTCACCGATTTGTATTCTTTTTGGCAGGAAGGTAGGTCTGCCTGGGGTGCATATAGCGTCTACCCAAATTTGCATAATTGCAATTAATAATGAAGTTATGGAGTAATTAAGCCTTAAGCAGTTTCCACACAAATTGCTTCTTCCTCCTCAATTCTTCACCGATTTTGATTCTTTCTGGTGTGAAGGTAGGGGTACCTAGGGTGCATATAACTTCTACCCAGATTTGCTTAATTACAATTATTAATGACGTTATGGACTATTTAAGCCTTAATGAGCAGTTCAATAAAAATCACTTCTTCTCGGTCAATTCCTCGCTGTTTTGGATTCTTTTTAGCAAATAGATAGGTATTCCTAGGGTGTATATAGCTTCTATATATAGCTTGTAGCGGAGCTCCATACTTAAGAAAATCTGGTAACCCATCAAGTTAATTTTTCATGGACAAACAGGGATCCCAGCCATGTCTGTCCGTCCCCGCCCCTCGCGATTCTGATTGGTTGTTTGATTTTGGCAGGAACTAGAAGCACGAGCGTGCCTACATAACTTATTTTTGTCTCCAGATAATTTCATATTTATCGGGTTTTTCCACCGAGAACAACTCAAACAGCGCAACACAATAATCATAATTTTTACAAAATTTAATACAAACTTTAAAAAGACATCAGAACAAGTGAACCAAAGAGAGAAAGATGAAGTCAAAACCGGGAAGAGAAAGTGAATTTTGACAGAGGAAGAAAAGGAAAGAAGTGATGAAAGAGCGAGAGAAAGGCGAAGAAATCTTTCACAAGAAAAGCGACAAGCTGAAAGAGAAAGAAAACGTGCAAAAATGAATTAATAGAAATGATGAGTTGTAGGAATTTAATTCTAAAGAGTGATGTTGATTTTGAAATCACTGAAATCCTTCGGGATCTGACAAGTTGACCTGAATCCAGTCAGTGTTTTCATGAATCGTCCATCTTTTGTTTTCAAAACATTTTGCTATAAATCCCTAAAGCACACTGTAATTTATAGTAATAAAAAGAATAATATACAGGTGAGTTTGGAGAAATTTATCTTCTCGTGATAAAATTGAAACACATCAAAGTACATCATCTGTTGCATGTTTGTTTTCATCTGAATGGAAGCTCCGCTATTAGGTAGTACCTAATTTTATATTTTATTTAACCGACCCCTGTCCGATGAGCTCGGGGATGGTCGGGGCTCTGAGTTTGCCTATTTCAGCCCTTAAATCATCTTCAGTGTTTGAAGAAGCACGCTCAAAAAATAAATGAATAAATAAATCCCCAATTTAGACTGCGCCATTGTTTGGTTCACGCAGAGATGATTACATCACCACTCCAGGCCGATTAAGACGCATTGTGATTGGTCAAAAGTTTGGCGCTCATGTGGTCATTATGTGTCGTCAATTTTTATTGACCACAAGCACACGCTCATTATTTACACACTGGCTTCCCAAATTCTCTTCACTGGGATAGGATTTCAGCAAACCGAGCGATTTCTATAAAAGATGACTTATGATAATGACACACATTCGTCACCGTGACGACTGCTAGTAATTTTCTCTTCGTCACTGACAGATTATGTTCGTCAGTGACAAGTGTGACGAGCGCCAGCAGGAACCCTGGCCATTATAGCGGAGCTTGGCCTGCGCGAGTGGAGCCCCATAGGAATAGAGTGTGGATACATAAAGAAACCCATCAAGTTGTTTTCTGATGGTTTCGGTCCTGTGAGTGCCTTCCACCATACCAGTGTTAGTAATTGCCAGTCATACACACCGCCTAGTGGCCAGTGTTGGTAATTGCCAGTCATACACACTGCTTAGTGGCCAGTGTTGGTAATTGCCAGTCATACACACCACCTAGTGGCCAGTGTTGGTAATTGCCAGTCATACACACCGCTCCCTCATGCCCCGGGGTTCCCTCATGCCCCGGGGCTCCCTCATACCTTCTGGCTCTCCCCTTTTAGTTATGCTGTCATAATTAGTTGCCGGAGTCCCTGCTTGTACTCAGTGCAATATGTATACTGTTCCTACTTATTCAGGTGACATTGGGCATACCTAACAACCTGTGTTTTCTCTCCCTCTCTCTCTCTCCCCCCAAATCTGTCCCTCTGAGTTACATGTTGGTCCTGGGATCGAGATGCTGACTTCTTCTGCTCCTCGGACCTGCTTGATCCATCCTGGTGCCCTGTGTCTGGTTGGAGTCTCATCGCATCGCTCCTGTGGAGGACGGCCCCATGAGGACAGTTGAAAGTCACACCTGGAGGACACTCTGGACTCTTATAGTAATGCTTTTATGGCTGAAGACTACAGTTGACTTGCTAACTTTAGGACTGCAGTTGTCATGAACAGTTTTGCACTCAAGTTTCCATCAATGAAGAGTTTATAACATCAACGAAACTGACTTCATGTTAAAACTGTTAATATTATAGTCATGCTGTCTGTTGTTGCCCAAATGAGAATGGGTTCCCTTTTGAGTCTGGTTCCTCTCAAGGTTTCTTCCTCATGTCGTCTGAGGGAGTTTTTCCTTGCCACTGTCGCCACAGGCTTGCTCATTGGGGATAGATTAGGAATAAAATCAGCTCATGTTTAAAGTCATTCAAATTCTGTTAAGCTGCTTTGTGACAATGTTTATTGTTAAAAGCGCTATACAAATAAACTTGACTTGACACCACCTAGTGGCCAGTGTTAGTAACTGCCAGTCATACACACCGCCTAGTGGCCAGTGTTGGTGATTGCCAGTCATACACACCGCCTAGTGGCCAGTGTTGGTGATTGCCGGTCATACACACCGCCTAGTGGCCAGTGTTGGTGATTGCCAGTCATACACACCGCCTAGTGGCCAGTGTTGGTGATTGCCAGTCATACACACCGCCTAGTGGCCAGTGTTGGTGATTGCCAGTCGAGCCCTGCACTCCCGCGGGAGTCCCGCGGGACCTGACGCAAAGCAGTGCGGCACGGGACAAATTTTGAAAGCTCATTGCGGGCGGGAGGGGGCGTGCACAATGCGGCAGCGGGCGGGAGAGGTGATAAGCTGCAGTCCCGCTAACTAAAAACATGTTTAAAATAAAATTTATAAATTATTAATTTATGTCTATCATATATAATTTGTGCTGGATATTTTATTTGGCATTAATAAAATCATTTTAAGATGCCTAAATTTGTGGATGTGGTTGTGGCAGCGGGAGCGTGGCCAAGCAGCAGTTTGTGAATGGAGGGTGGGGTCGGGGAAGGTAAGTGGCTAGGTCATTACACCTGATGTCAATTTGTGTGTGTGTGTGTGTGTGTGTGTGTGTTTGCTTGTTGCAGGGATGGAGTATAAAGGGAGGGGAAAGGAGAGAAGAGGGATTCGCTCCCCGACCACAACACGTGTGTGTGTGTGAGAGAGAGAGAGAGAGAGAGGGTCGCCTCGCTGCGCCTTCGGATTGGGGAGAGGGCTCTTGCTGTTGTTTGTGCCTATGGCCCAAATAGCAGTATAGAGTATCCGGCCTTCTTGGAGTCCCTGGGAGAGGTACTGAGGAGTGCTCAGACTGGGGACTCCATTGTGTTACTGGGGGACTTCAATGCTCACGTGGGAGATGACAGTGACACCTGGAGGGGCGTGGTTGGGAGGAACGGCCTCCCCGATCTGAACCCGAGTGGTGTTTTGTTATTGGACTTCTGTGCTAGTCACGGTTTGTCCATAACGAACACCATGTTCGAGCATAGGGGTGTCCATAAGTGCACGTGGCACCAGGACACCTTAGGTCGGAGGTCAATGATAGACTTTGTAGTCGTTTCATCTGATCTCCGGCCCTATGTCTTGGACACTCGGGTGAAGAGAGGGGCTGAGCTGTCAACTGATCACCACCTGGTGGTGAGTTGGATCCGCTGGCGGAGGAGGAAGCTGGACAGACCTGGCAGGCCCAAACGTATGGTGAGGGTCTGCTGGGAACGTCTGGCCGAGCACTCTGTCGGGGAGGTCTTTAACTCCCACCTCCGGGAGAGCTTTTCCCAGCTTCCGAGGGAGGCGGGGGACATTGAGTCTGAGTGGACCATGTTCTCTACCTCCATTGTGGACGCAGCTGTTCGGAGCTGTGGCCGCAAGGTCTCCGGTGCCTGTCGTGGCGGCAATCCCCGAACCCGGTGGTGGACACCAGAAGTAAGGGATGCCGTCAAGCTGAAGAAGGAGTCCTATCGGGCCATGTTAACCTCCAGGACTCCCGAGGCAGCTGACGGGTATCGGCAGGCCAGGCGTGCTGCAGCTCGGGCAGTTGCGGAGGCAAAAACTCGGAACTGGGAGGAGTTCGGGGAGGCCATGGAGAAGGACTATCGGTCGGCCTCGAAGAAATTCTGGCAAACCGTCCGGCGCCTCAGGAGGGGGAAGCAGTACTCTGCCAACACTGTTTACAGTGCGGGTGGGGAGCTGTTGACCTCGACTGGGGACATTGTCGGGCGGTGGAAGGAATACTTTGAGGATCTCCTCAATCCCACCGTCATGTCTTCCACTGAGGAGACTGAGGCTGATGACTCAGAGGTGGACTCGTCCATTACCCAAGCCGAAGTCACTGAGGTGGTTTGCAAGCTCCTCGGTGGCAAGGCACCGGGGGTGGATGAGATCCGCCCTGAGTATCTCAAGTCTCTGGATGTTGTGGGGCTGTCTTGGTTGACACGCCTCTGCAACATCGCGTGGCGGTCAGGGACAGTGCCTCTGGAGTGGCAGACTGGGGTGGTGGTCCCTCTTTTTAAGAAAGGGGACCGGAGAGTGTGCCCCAATTATAGGGGAATCACACTTCTCAGCCTCCCAGGGAAGGTTTACTCCAGGGTACTGGAGAGGAGAATTCGACCAATAGTCGAACCTCGGATCCAGGAGGAACAATGCGGTTTTCGTCCTGGTCGCGGAACACTGGACCAGCTCTATACCCTTCATAGGGTGCTCGAGGGTTCATGGGAGTTTGCCCAACCAGTCCACATGTGCTTTGTGGATCTGGAGAAGGCATTCGACCGTGTCCCCCGTAGTATTCTGTGGGGGGTGCTTCGGGAGTATGGGGTTCGGGGCTCTTTGCTAAGGGCTGTCCGGTCCCTGTACGAACGGAGCAGGAGTCTGGTTCGCATTGCCGGCAGTAAGTCAGACCTGTTCCCAGTGCATGTTGGACTCCGGCAGGGCTGCCCTTTGTCACCGGTTCTGTTCATAATTTTTATGGACAGAATTTCTAGGCGCAGCCAGGGGCCAGAAGGAATCCTGTTTGGGAACCACAGGATTTCATCTCTGCTTTTTGCGGATGATGTTGTCCTGTTGGCTTCTTCAAACCAGGACCTTCAGCATGCACTGGGGCGGTTTGCAGTCGAGTGTGAAGCGGCTGGGATGAGAATCAGCACCTCCAAGTCCGAGGCCATGGTTCTCGACCGGAAAAGGGTGGCTTGCCCTCTCCAGGTTGGTGGAGAAGTTCTGCCTCAAGTGGAGGAGTTTAAGTATCTCGGGATCTTGTTCACGAGTGAGGGAAGGATGGAGCGTGAGATCGACAGGCGGATCGGTGCAGCCTCCGCAGTGATGCGGTCGCTTTACCGGTCCGTTGTGGTGAAGAAGGAGCTGAGCCAAAAGGCGAAGCTCTCAATTTACCGGTCGATCTACGTTCCGACTCTCACCTATGGTCATGAGCTTTGGGTAATGACCGAAAGGACAAGATCGCGGATACAAGCGGCCGAAATGAGTTTCCTTCGCAGGGTGGCTGGGCGCTCCCTTAGAGATAGGGTGAGAAACACAGTCACTCGGGAGGAGCTCGGAGTAGAGCCGCTGCTGCTCCACATCGAGAGGAATCAGCTGAGGTGGCTCGGGCATCTTTTTCGGATGCCTCCTGGACGCCTCCCTGGGGAGGTGTTCCAGGCATGTCCCCCCGGGAGGAGGCCCCGGGGAAGACCCAGGACACGCTGGAGGGACTATGTCTCTCGGCTGGCCTGGGAACGCCTCGGTGTTCTTCCCGAGGAGCTGGCCGAGGTGTCTGGGGAAAGGGAAGTTTGGGCTTCCCTGCTTAGACTGCTGCCTCCGCGACCCGGTCCCGGATAAAGCGGAAGAAGACGAGACGAGACGAGAAAATCATTTTAAGATGCCTAAATTTGTGGATGTGGTTGTGGCAGCGGGAGCGTGGCCAAGCAGCAGTTTGTGAATGGAGGGTGGGGTCGGGGAAGGTAAGTGGCTAGGTCATTACACCTGATGTCAATTTGTGTGTGTGTGTGTGTGTGTGTGTGTGTTTGCTTGTTGCAGGGATGGAGTATAAAGGGAGGGGAAAGGAGAGAAGAGGGATTCGCTCCCCGACCACAACACGTGTGTGTGTGTGAGAGAGAGAGAGAGAGAGAGAGTGTGAGTGAGTGAGTGAGTGAACGAAAGAAATAAAGCTGAAAAGCTCAATAAAGTGAGTGGTGTGCGTCCCGGGTTTCAGCACCACTGTAGTAATCCCCGATGTGGGTGGAGCACAGAAGCACGGCAGGCGAGAGTTCATGTTCACACCCACTCACTTTATTGAGCTTCTCAGCTTTCTTTCACTCGTTCACTCATTCACTCACACACACACATGTTGTGGTTGGGGAGCGAATCCCTCTTCTCTTCTCTCCCCTTTCCTTTATACTCCATTCCTGCAACAAACACACACACACACACACAAATTGACATCAGGTGTAATGACCTAGCCACTTACCTTCCCCGACCCCGCCCTCCATTCACAGACTGCTGCTTGGCCACGCCCCCGCTGCCACAGTGGTCTAATCTTGCGTACGTTTCCGATTCCTTTCCGCTCTTCCGTGTTTGAGATCTCCGATCATGGCAGAAGAGCAGAGCTCCTCTAGTGAAGCTCACAATGGGTATCTCTGTAAAGCCTCAGCTGCGCATGCCGCCTGGCAACGCGCACCCTCGCTACGTGCGCTAGGTGAAGGATCGGTCAGTGGAGAGCTCAGCTAAGCTCAGCATGTTTAATTCCCCAAGCCAATGACAAGAACTTTCATGAGAAATAATGTGAACGTCTGCATCATACGGGATTTGCGGGCGGGAGCGGGACAAAATATGGCAGGCGAGGGCGGGAGCGGGACTGAAAATCATAATTCTTTGCGGGAGCGGGACTGCACAATGTGGGAGCGGGACTGAAAATTCTGTCCCGCGCAGACCTCTAATTGCCAGTCATACACACCGCCTAGGCGGCACGGTGGTGTAGTGGTTAGCACTGTCGCCTCACAGCAAGAAGGTCCGGGTTCGAGCCCCGTGGCCGGTGAGGGCCTTTCTGTGTGGAGTTTGCATGTTCTCCCCGTGTCCGCGTGGGTTTCCTCCTTGTGCTTTGGTTTAACTCACAGTCCAAAGACATGCAGGTTAGGTTAACTGGTGACTCTAAATTGACCGTAGGTGTGAGTGTGAATGGTTGTCTGTGTCTATGTGTCAGCCCTGTGATGACCTGGTGACTTGTCCAGGGTGTATCCGCCTTTTGCCCGTAGTCAGCTGGGATAGGCTCCAGTTTGCCTGCGACCCTGTAGAACAGGATAACGCGGCTAGAGATAATGAGATGAGATGAGACACACCACCTAGTGGCCAGTGTTTCCTGGTAAAGAAATAAAACAAAAGAGGTTGGCTATGATAAGAAAATTCTTCAACCCAGAAACAGATGGGAGCTCCGCTTTTAGGCAGTGCCTAAATATATATATTATATATAGCTTGCAATATTTATTGTGCGAAGTGGCCCACTTTAGACCGTTCCTTCTGGACTAGACGGGGCTGAAATGAGCTATGCTGTCACTGACAGCCTTGTTCTTATTTTTTAAAAACATTTTTTTCAAAATGTATTTACTTTAATTATTTGTTTTATTTTGTTTGACTGTTGTTGTTGTTACTATGTACATTAAGTAAGGAAAAGCTATTACAACAATTGAATTCTGAAAGATCCATTTTATGTAACCATCATGTATTAAAATCTTTTCCCCCCCTGACCTTCACATGTAAACCAAATGCAATGGAATGAGGCAAGGAGAAGGGAGAGGGGAGAGATAGAGAGAGAGAGAGAGAGAGAGAGAGAGCGAGAGAGAGAAAAAGAGAGAGCGTGAGAAAGAGAGAAAAGAGAGAGAGAACAAGAAAAAAAGAGAGATGTCTAGACCAGGGGCCACCATGAGTTGATCCTCTGCCAACTGAATGGCTTCATCCTGGGATACAGGCCAGTGGCCCTGGACACACTCCGCTGCTCCTGTTGGGAATTGAGCGATGAACTGCTCTAGTACCACCAACTCAATGATATGTTCTATGCCCCACTCCACCACCACCACAATTTACAAAAAGAATTTGAGTATCCTGAGCCCTGACCTCACCCAGCACCAAAGCCTGACCTCACTAATACCCTGTGGCTGAATGAGGACAAATTTCCATAGTCATGCTCCAAAATTGAGTGGAAAACCTTCCCAGAAGAGTAGAGGCTACAAAGGGAGACCAACTCTGTCTTAATGCTCATAGTTATGGATTGGGCACATATGGGTGTGGTCCACATGTTTGGGCATACATTGTGGGATGGCCTCAGTCACTTCCTTGGGCAGATGGAGCTGTGCTAATACAGTATACTCCAATCTTCAGACTGCTCCAATGTTGGGGTACCAGCACTCTCCACCAAAGTGGGCATCAAGCTTAGAAAAAGAGGCAAAGCCAC
The DNA here is from genome assembly GCF_027579695.1 of Neoarius graeffei. Taxonomy (NCBI): domain Eukaryota; kingdom Metazoa; phylum Chordata; class Actinopteri; order Siluriformes; family Ariidae; genus Neoarius; species Neoarius graeffei. The sequence continues at coordinate 56,550,381 of NC_083578.1, read as the reverse complement.
TGAAAGGACATCAGGGTCTGCCTCTCCATGCAAGGTAGCTCTACTAAGCTTCCCTAGGCTCTGCACTTCATTGCAATGTTGCATTACTGCTAACAGCGCTTGCTCTTCCTCTCCAGTGGGAACCATCAACTGAGTCTTCTGCCCATTTCTGTTCTGCTTCCAAACAAATTGGACATTGATCATGTTCATCATCCAGCTTCATTGGGCCTTGGCAGAACAAACACCTTGTCATCCGACTCCAAAATATACAAGGGTTTGGGAAAGTGGACAAAACTAATTTATGGACACACTGCTAGATGCCATGTTTGTGTTCAGCAGTCAACCACGGCAAAAATAGTAATAAGAGACATACTAGAATTAACATCATCCAGAGTGCATATCAATGTCATGCAGTATATAGTGGGAACCTTTTACAGAATTTATAGAAGTGTAATTATGGTCTGAAGGGGATGACACGAGCCCCACTGAGATGGCATTGATGGGCTCACAAAGTGCATCACGGGATACATCAACTTCTGTGTGGACACCACTGTCCCAGCTAGGATTGTCAGCTGTTACCCCAACAACAAGCTGTGGGTAACGAAGGACATCAAAGCCCTCTTAAATGAAAAGAAGAGGGCTTTCAGAGCCGGCAACAAGGAAGAGGTGCAAGGAGTACAGCGTGAACTGAGAGCAATGATCAGGGAGGCCAAGGATAAGTACAGGAGGGAATTGGAGTGGAAACTCCAACAGAACAACATGAGAGAGATGTGGAGTGGAATGAAGACCATCACTGGTTACAAGCCAACCAATAGTGAAGGAGTAGATGGCAATGTGGAAAGGGTGAATGAGCTGAATCTCTACTTTAACAGATTCGATGGTGTGACCCCAACCCACCACCACCACTCTTCTACAGGATGGCTACAACCACAAACTTTACATTCTCTCCCCTCCCCCGCCTCTTCTTGCCCAACCTCATTCCCATTTCATGACTTCGCTTGCACCTCCTCAACAGACCCCCTGGCTGAGCACCCCCCCCCAAGAAAAACCTTCATCCCTCCCCCACCCGTCACCCCCACACTGATCATCAGCGAGGAGCAAATGAGAAGACAGCTGAAGAGACTCCATGCAGGAAAATCAGCAGGCCCGGATGGTGTTAGCCCCAGGGCCCTGAAAACCTGTGCCCTCCAGCTAAGTGGAGTACAACCCTGATTGCAAAAAAGTTGGGACAAAGTACAAATTGTAAATAAAAATGGAATGCAATGATGTGGAAGTTTCAAAATTCCATATTTTATTCAGAATAGAACAAAGATGACATATCAAATGTTTAAACTGAGAAAATGTATCATTTAAAGAGAAAAATTAGGTGATTTTAAATTTCATGACAACAACACATCTCAAAAAAGTTGGGACAAGGCCATGTTTACCACTGTGAGACATCCCCTTTTCTCTTTACAACAGTCTGTAAACGTCTGGGGACTGAGGAGGCAAGTTGCTCAAGTTTAGGGATAGGAATGTTAACCCATTCTTGTCTAATGTAGGATTCTAGTTGCTCAACTGTCTGACATCTTTTTTGTCGCATCTTCCGTTTTATGATGCACCAAATGTTTTCTATGGGTGAAAGATCTGGACTGCAGCCTGGCCAGTTCAGTACCCGGACCCTTCTTCTACGCAGCCATGATGCTGTAATTGATGCAGTATGTGGTTTGGCATTGTCATGTTGGAAAATGCAAGGTCTTCCCTGAAAGAGATGTCATCTGGATGGGAGCATATGTTGCTCTAGAACCTGGATATACCTTTCAGCATTGATGGTGTCTTTCCAGATGTGTAAGCTGCCCATGCCACACGCACTAATGCAACCCCATACCATCAGAGATGCAGGCTTCTGAACTGAGCACTGATAACAATTTGGGTCGTCCTTCTCCTCTTTAGTCCGAATGACACGGCATCCCTGATTTCCATAAAGAACTTCAAATTTTGATTCATCTGACCACAGAACAATTTTCCACTTTGCCACAGTCCATTTTAAATGAGCCTTGGCCCAGAGAAGACATCTGCGCTTCTGGATCATGTTTAGATATGGCTTCTTCTTTGAACTATAGAGTTTTAGCTGGCAACAGCGGATGGAACGGTGAATTGTGTTCACAGATAATGTTCTCTGGAAATATTCCTGAGCCCATTTTGTGATTTCCAATACAGAAGCATGCCTGTATGTGATGCAGTGCCGTCTAAGGGCGCGAAGATCATGGGCACCCAGTATGGTTTTCCTTGACCCTTACGCACAGAGATTCTTCCAGATTCTCTGAATCTTTTGATGATATTATGCACTGTAGATGATGATATGTTCAAACTCTTTGCAATTTTACACCGTCGAACTCCTTTCTGATATTGCTCCGCTATTTGTCAGCACAGAATTAAGGGGATTGGTGATCCTCTTCCCATCTTTACTTCTGAGAGCCGCTGCCACTCCAAGATGCTCTTTTTATACCCAGTCATGTTAATGACCTATTGCCAATTGACCTAATGAGTTGCAATTTGGTCCTCCAGCTGTTCCTTTTTTGTACCTTTAACTTTTCCAGCCTCTTATTGCCCCGTCCCAACTTTTTTGAGATGTGTTGCTGTCATGATATTTCAAATGAGCCAATATTTGGCATGAAATTTCAAAATGTCTCACTTTTGACATTTGATATGTTGTCTATGTTCTATTGTGAATACAATATCAGTTTTTGAGATTTGTAAATTATTGCATTCCATTTTTATTTACAATTTGTACTTTGTCCCAACGGCACGGTGGTGTAGTGGTTAGCGCTGTCGCCTCACAGCAAGAAGGTCCTGGGTTCAAGCCCCGGGGCCGGCGAGGGCCTTTCTGTGCGGAGTTTGCATGTTCTCCCCGTGTCCGCGTGGGTTTCCTCCGGGTGCTCCGGTTTCCCCCACAGTCCAAAGACATGCAGGTTAGGTTAACTGGTGACTCTAAATTGACCATGAATGTGAGTGTGAATGGTTGTCTATGTGTCAGCCCTGTGATGACCTGGCGACTTGTCCAGGGTGTACCCTGCCTTTTGCCCGTAGTCAGCTGGGATAGGCTCCAGCTTGCCTGCGACCCTGTAGAAGGATAAAGCGGCTAGAGATAATGAGAATGAGATGAGACTTTGTCCCAACTTTTTTGGAATTGGGGTTGTACTTCAGCATGTCTTCAACATGAGCCTGGGTCTTCAGAGGGTCATCCAGCCTATGGTCCAACCACTTCTTGGCCCCCTTCAGTTCGTCTACCAGCCCCGTCTTGGAGTAGAGGACCCAATCATCTACCTGCTCACCAAAGTCTATGGCCACCTGGACAAGCCAGCCAGCACTGTGAGGATCATTTGTTTTGATTTCTCCAGTGCTTTTGACACCATCTGGCCAGCTCTGCTGGGTGAGAAGTTGACAGCGATGCAGGTGGATGCCCCACTGGTGTCCTGGATTGTAGATTATTTGACTGGCAGACCACAGTATGTGCGCTTGCAGTGCTGTGTGTCAGACAGAGTGATCAGCAACACTGGGGCTCTGCAAGGGACTGTCCTTTCTCCTTTCCTTTTCACGCTCTACACCGCTGATTTCAACTACTGCAAGGAGACCTGCCATCTCCAGAAATTTTCTGATGACTCTGCAGTGGTTGGACGTATTACCGGTGGTGATGAGAGCGAGTACAGGACAGTGGTGGACAACTTTGTCACGTGGAGCAGGAAGAACCACCTACAGCTCAACGTGACAAAGACGAAAGAACTGGTGGTTGATCTGAAGAGAATCAGGGCTTCGGTCAACCCTGTTCACATCCAAGGGGTCAGTGTGGATGTGGTGGAGGAATATAAGTACCTGGGGGTGTACTTGGATAATAAACTGGACTGGTCCAAAAACGTGGACACGGTATACAAAAAGGGCCAGAGCCGTCTCTATTTTCTGAGATGGCTGAGGTCCTTCAACATCTGCTGAACGATGCTGCGGATGTTCTATGAGTCTGTGGTGGCCAGCACCATCCTGTACGCTGTTGTCTGCTGGGGCAGTGGCTTGAAGGTGAAGGACACTAACAGACTCAATAAGATCATCAGGAAGGCCGGCCATGTTGTAGGCGTGGAACTGGACTCTCTGACAGTGGTGTTGGAGAAGAGGACACTGTCCAAAATAAAAACAATCTTAGACTGTCCTTCCCACCCTCTACACGAGGAGCTGATCAGCCACAGGAGCACATTCAGTAAATGGCTGATTCTTCCACGCTGCACAACTGAGAGACACAGGAAATCATTCCTACCTGTTGCTGTCAAGCTGTACAATGCCACTGTGTAACTGTGGTACACTGCTTTACCATGTATCTTTAACTCCGGTGCAATATATGTATATAGGAATCATTGTATATAAAGTCACTTCATTTTGCTTTTACTTAAGTTATTGAACTTATTTAAATTTATTTTATTTTTATTTATTCTTTTTTAAAAGACTATTTTATCTTCTATTTTTAGACATGTTTACTTCTTCTTCTTTGATTCAGGAGCTTGGCTGCAATTTTGAATTTCCCTCCGGGGATTAATAAAGTAATTCTGATTCTGACACAGCTGTTGATGTCTGACAGTCAGGAACAAAAGTAAATGAAATGACTATTTCTAGCTGTTTTAATGGAAGCATTAGTTTTGATGTACTGTTTAGGGTATGTTATTATTATTATTATTATTATCATCATCATCTAGGGAGAACATAGAACAAGTATGAATAAAAATAAACATTTATGTTGCTTGCTAATCAGCATGCTATTAACAACAATGCAGTTGCAGCAGCAGGAAATATGCCTACAGTGGTATGCAAAAGTTTGGGTACCCCTGGTCAAAACTGCTGTTACTGTGAACAGTTAAGCAAGTTGAAGATGAAATGATCTCCAAAAGGCATAAAGTTAAAGATGACTCATTCCCTTTATATTTTAAGCAAAAACAATTTTTAATTTTCATCTTTTATATTTTGGTGGCACGGTGGTGTAGTGGTTAGTGTTGTCGCCTCACAGCAAGAAGGTCCTGGGTTCGAGTCCCGTGGCCGGCGAGGGCCTTTCTGTGTGGAGTTTGCATGTTCTCCCTGTGTTTGCGTGGGTTTCCTCTGGGTGCTCTGGTTTCCCCCCACAGTCCAAAGACATGCAGGTTAGGTTAACTGGTGACTCTAAATTGACTGTAGGTGTGAATGGTTGTCTGTGTCTATGTGTCAGCCCTGTGATGACCTGGCGACTTGTCCAGGGTGTACCCTGCCTTTCGCCCATAGTCAGCTGGGATAGGCTCCAGCTTGCCTGCGACCCTGTAGAACAGGATAAAGCGGCTAGAGATAATGAGATGAGATCTTTTACATTTTCAAAATGACTAAAAAGGAAAAGGCCCCAAAGCAAAAGTTTGTGCACCCTGCATGGTTAGTACCTAGTAACACCCCCATTGGAAAGGATCACAGCTTGTAAACACTTTTTGTAGCCAGCTAATAATCTTTGAGTTCTTACCTGGAGGATTTTCACACATTTGTCCTTGCAAAAGACTTCCAGTTCTACAAGTTTCTTGGGCTGTCTTGCATGCACTGCTCTTTTGAGATCTATCCACAGATTTTCAATGATGTTTAGGTCAGGGGACTGTGAGGGCCATGGCAAAACCTTCAGTTTGTGCTTCTTGAGGTATTTCATTATACATTTTGAGGTGTGTTTTGGATCATCGTCTTATTGTAGGACCCATCCTCTTTTTAACTTCAACTTTTGTACAGATGGTGTGATGTTTGCTTCCAGAATTTGCTGGTATTTATTCGAATCCATGCTTCCCTCGACCAATGAAATGTGCCCTGTGCCACTGGCTGCAACACAACCCCAAAGCATGATCGATCCACACCCATGCTTCAGAGTTGGAGAGGTGTTCTTTTCCTGGAATTTGGCACCCTTTTTTCTCCAAACATACCTTTGCACATTGTGGCCAAAAAGTTCTATTTTGATTTCATCAGTCCACAGGACTTGTTTCCAAAATGCATCAGGCTTATTTAGATGTTCATTTGCAAACTTCAGATGCTGAATTTTGTGGCTAAGATGCATGCAAGGTTTTTTTCTGATGACTCTTCCATGAAGGTCATATTTGTTCAGGTGTCGCTGCATAGTAGAACAGTGCACCACCACTCCAGGGTCTGCTAAATCTTTCTGAAGGTCTTTTGCAGTCAAACGGGTTTTTATTTGCCTTTCTAGCAATCCAATGAGCAGTTTTTTCAGAAAGTTTTCTTCATCTTCCAGACCTCACCTTGATCACTGTTTCGGTTAACTGCCATTTCTTAATAACATTACAGTCTGAGGAAACGGCTACCTGAAAACACTTTGCTACGTTCTTGTAGCCTTCTCCTGCTCTGTGAGGATCAATTATTTTATTATTCAGAATGCGAGGGAGTTGCTTAGAGGAGCCCATAGTCGTTGATTTTAGGGACAAGTTTGAGGAGTCAAAGAATTTATACAGCTTTGAAATCTGCATCATCTAACTTTTCCTAATGAAGAATTTGAAAAAGCCACAGCTCAATAAGCTAATTAAGGTCTGGAACCTTGGTAGAAGTTACCTGAGAACTCAAATGTATTGGAGTGCCCAAACTTTTGCATGGTGTTCCTTTTCTTTTTTCACTCTCCAATTGTACAAAACAAAAATAATACACAAATCTTGCAGAAAACGCTGAAATGTGTCATCTTTACCTTTATGCCTTTTGGTGATCAGTTCATCTTCTGCTCACTTAACTACTCACAGTAACAGACATTTTCAGTAAGGGTGCCCAAACTTTTGCATGCCACTGTATATATTAAACAACACATATGTTGGAGGTGCATTCTTTTCAGAATAGTCTCCCTGTTCCAGCTCTGTGTAAAGGTAAATACTGTATGTTTATTGATGTATACATGTAAGTTTTGACAGGAATATTTTTAAGATCAACATATGGGAAATAAAATGAACAATTGGTACTTTTTATAAAATAAAATCTGATTATGATATACAAGAGCTCTTTATAGTACCCCAAACTTCTTGTATGTGGTTCTTTAGAAAGCCCTTTAAAATGCTTCTAAATGCCACCACAAAGGTTTCCATTATCCAGTTCCAGCTGAATTTGGGCAAGTGGCGGGGTACACCCTGGGCAGGCTGCCAATCTATCACAGGGCTAACACAGAGATGCACAACCATTCAGACTCACATTCACACCGATGGGCAAGTTAGAGTAGTCAGTTGACCTAATCTGCATGCCTTTGGACTGTGGGTGGAAAATGCAGCACCCAGAGGAAAACCATGAAGAGAACATGAAAACTCTGCACAGAAAGGCCCCAGTCAGCCATGAGGTTCGAACCCAGAACCTTCTTGCTGTGAGGTAACAGTAACCAAACTACATGTACCATACATACTCTAACTTATGTTTTTTAAAGTAAAATTTAAGTTTATTTGATAGGGGAGGAATACAGGGTGAAGCAATTCATTTTCAACCCCTTTGATTTGGCATAGATTTTTTTTTTAAACCAGATGCTCTTCCTGATACAACCCTCTCCAAACTTTCCAGGCTTGGGACCGGCACTAAGTATGCAACACCAGTGGCTAGGTATTTTTACCTAATCTGCATGTTATTGAACTATGAGAGGAAATCAGAGTACCTGGAGGAAACCCACACAAACACAGGGAGAACATGCAAACTCCACACAGAAAGGCCCCTGTTGGCTGTGAGGTTCAAACCTAGAACTTTCTTGCCATGAGGTGACAGTGCTAACCACTGCACCACCATGCCACCTTCCATCCATCCATTATCTGTAGCCGCTTATCCTGTTCTACAGGGTCGCAGGCAAGCTGAAGCCTATCCCAGCTGACTATGCACGACAGGTGGTGTACACTCTGGACAAGTCGCCAGGTTATTGCAGGGCTGACACAGAGACAAACAACCATTCACACTCACATTCACATCTACGGTCAATTTAGAGCCACCAATTAACCTAACCTGCATGTCTTTGGACTGTGGGGGAAACCGGAGCACCCAGAGGAAACCCACGCAGACACAGGGAGAACATGCAAACTCCACACAGAAAGGCCCTCGCCGGCCGCTGTGCTTGAACCCAGGACCTTCTTGCTGTGAGGCGACAGTGCTAACCACCACCGTGCCGCCCCTCATGCCATCTTAAAATACTAAAAAAGATTTTTAATAATATAATCATGAGACCCAGTCTAAATATAGCAGAAATGTCTGAGACAGTGAAGAGAGATGTGCATCCCTGGCCCAATTTATCAGGTATCTGCAGTTTCAAATGCACTTCAATAGTGTAATAATGAGCTGAAAATTATGTGAGCCAACCAGTGGAGATATTATTATTCACAGCTCAATATCCAACCTGTGGAAACATACAGTATTTGTAAAGAGTGGGTTAAACTAGTCAGCCAGATATTTTGATGTTTTACAGTATGAAATGTCCGTATTAAATTTAAGATAAGTTTATCTGAGCTTGGTTGGATTGTCCATTGTTTTAAATACCTATGTGCTGCTACTGTCTATAGGTAATGCAGCTAACTGTGTAGCTAGATACATGTATGAATTAACATGAGCTAGCTAATTAACCTAGCAAGCGAATGAAACTCCAGTATCATTTGGCTAAATTACCTAGCCAGTTAATGTTACATTTCTTTCTTTATATTGTTGATAATTGAAGTGGTGTTTGGTTCACCATTGCTCACTGCTGAAGTAGTTTTTTTTTCCGCCAGCTAACTTGTTTCCCCTTCCTTCTTGATACTGTTTATGTATAGATTTATACCGTCCACCACTGTTTATGTATAGATTTATGTAGGGTGACCATACGTCCTCTTTTTCCCAGATATGTCCTCTGTTTGGGACCTAAAAAATGCATCCAGCCGAGATTTCTAAATCACCAAAACCATCTGAGATTCTACAGTCTCCATTCATTGTGTGCATTTTTGCCCTGCTTTGACCTTTATCTTGAGGTCATGCCTTCTCGCACGCCACTATTGGTTAGTCATGTACACGCTCTTCACACAAACACTGGTCAAGCTGCACCTCAATCATTAGCAACACCCAAGAGAGAGCAGCAGTTTACTGTCGACAGTGGCACAAGAAGAAAAAAAAGCAGAGAGCGTCTGAACAGCTTAAAAAAAAAGACCAAATACAAATGTAAATTCACAGATGAATTACAGAAAAAAATTCCCATGTTTTTGTCTTGGTCAGGGTTCATGAGAAGCAGAATGCATGACCCGCACAGCTGGCACGTGTGTGCCAGTGTCATATAAAGGCGCTATAATGGTTCTGAAGGCATCTGTTATTTGACTAGCTGTTTATGTATTAAAGTTCAATAATATAGTTGCATGATTGTGGACACATTTTGTCAACTGTTGAACCACTCCCCTAACACCACCCCACACCCCCCAACAACAACAACATTACCACAGTGCCATCAATTACTTGAAGAAGAAACCTTTATTTGTCACATGCACACTTCAAGCACAGTGAAATTCATCCTCTGTATTTAACCCATCTGAAGCAGTGAACACACGCGCACACACAGAGCAGTGGGCAGCCACACCAGAGTGCCCGGGGAGCAGTCAGGGGTCCGGTACCTTGCTCAAGGGCACCTCAGCCCAAGGCCGCCCCACGTCAACCTAACTGCATGTCTTTGGATTGTGAGGGAAACCGGAATAAACCCACACAGACACAACATGCAAACTACACACAGAAAGGCCCTCGCCGGCTTCGAACCCAGAACCTTCTTGCTGTGAGGTGACCGTGCTAACCACTACACCACCTTGAACACCTCCCCTTCATCACCACCAGTGCCGTATTAAGCCAATGCGGTGACCCTGGGCACTATACCTCAAGTACCCTCACTAGCATTGCTGATTTCACTAGCTTCGGCTTCAGCGCTGGTAGTGACAGCAGTTGTCGATGTTTTTATAAAAAAACGATCTAACGCTGGAACATTTTTAATTGCAGCTACACGCCTGGAGTCTTTCTCTTTTTTTAATTTTCTCTTCGCACAACCACTCAATTGATGTCTGTCCATTTTTCATTTCTACCGTGGGTTTTAAAAAATTGATACATTTCACCATAGGTGGACTGGCTCAACTGACAGGTTGAGGAAAGGGGAGTTAATGGTCACATAGGCCACTCTTGCTCAGAATTATGATTATTGTTGTTGTTCTAATGAAATTAGTGTTCGTAATGAATTATATATATATTTATATATATATTTAACAATGTCAAGTGTATAACCATTTTAAGTGTACAAACATTCACGAAAAATATTTTTAAAGTTTCTGTCATGTGGTGCCCCCCCACTGGCTGTGAGTGGTTAGCGCCCCTGGGCAGGGGCGCAGATAGGATTTTTGAACTGGGGGGGACTGAGCTGTCAGCAAATGATTCCATTTTGTATATATATATATATATATATATATATATATATATATATATATATGCAAATGATTCCATTTTGTGTATATATATATATATATATATATATATATATATATATATATATATATATATATATATATATATATATGTATGTGTGTGTGTGTGTGTGTGTGTGTGTGTGTGTGTGTGTGCGCGCGTGTATATATATACACACACACACACACACACACACATATATAAAATCTCCTTCTCACCCCCGGCAGGGGGAGTGGTATCCATGTCATCCTCAAGCTCGGGTCCTCTACCAGAGGCCTGGGAGTTTGAGGGTTCTGCGCAGTATCTTCGATGTTCATAGGACTGCGCTCTTCTGGACTGAGGCTTCAGATGTTATTCCTGGGATTTGCTGGAGCCACTCTCCCAGTTTGGGGGTTACTGCCCCAAGTGCCCCCACTACCACAGGGACCACGCAACCCTTGACCTTCCACATCCGTTCCAGCTGCTCTTTCAACCCTTGATACATCTCAAGTTTCTCATGTTCCTTCTTCCTGATGTTGGCGTCAGCTGGGATCGCCACATCTATCACCACCACCCTCTTCTGCTCTTTGTCCACCACCACTATGTCCGGTTGGTTAGCCAGGACCTGTTTGTCAGTCTGGAAGCTGAAGTCGGCCCCCCCGCCTCCGTGGTGGGGGAATGGGGCGAGGACGGGACACGGGAGGAGGGGGGGAGAAAGAGAGAGAGAAGAGGAGAGAGAAGACGATGTCATCAGTTGTCCTGCCGCCGGAACAGCCGCCAGATGATCCTCCGCCAGTCCTACGGCCTGATCCTGCGACGCCGGGCGGTGGCACTGGACCCACTCCGCGGTTCCGGCTGGTAAGCGGGCGATGAACTGTTCCAGCGCCACCTGGTCGATGATTCCCTCGGCGTCGCGATCTTCGGACCTCAGCCACCGCCAGCAGGCGTCCCGGAGCTGCTGGCCGAACGCGAACGTGCTGCCGACTTCCTCCATCCGCAGCGCGTGGAAGCGCTGGCGCTGCTGCTCCGGCGTGCGCCCCATGCGCTGGAGGACAGCCTGGCAAAGGTCGGCGTAGGCCAGCCGGCGGTCGGCGGGGAGCTGTAGTGTGGCCAGCTGCGCCTCTCCCGTCAGGAGGAGGAGGAGGCGCGCCACGCGCTGCTCCATCGGCCACCCCGAGGCTTCGGCGACCTGCTCGAACAAGGTGATGAAAGCCTCGGGGTTGTCCTGCGGGCCCATCTTGGTCAAGGTGAGGGGAGACGGGCCCGCGGCCGGGGCGCTGGTGGACCCCGCCGACGCGAGGAGACGCCGGAACGCCTCTCGATCTTCCTGCTGAGCCAGCACCAGGGCTTCGAAGCGGCGTTCCTGCTCCTTCCGGAGCATGACGAGTGCCTGGTGCTGGCTCTGCTGAGCCGTGGCGAGGGCGTGGACCAAGTCCGCGAACGGGGAGGATTCCATGGAGCTGCAGGACTGGTGCTCCACCTTTCCCGGGTTTCGGCACCACTATAGCGAGAATAACGTGTGGGTGGAGCACAGAGGACGGCAGGACAGAGATGAGGGGGAACAGAAGGCTTTATTGCCGTACTTTTCAGTCGGACAATTTAAATCAAGCATCAGAGAGACACACACACACACGCTGTAGTCTCCTCTGGGAAAGCTCCCTTCCGCTCTCACTCTCCCTCCTTAAATAGGGAGCGGTTTACTGGGGAAAACACACACAAAACACAGGTTAATTACCCTCAGGTGTAGTGATTCTGCCACTTACCTTCCCCGACTCCACCCTCCTGTCACAGACCGGCGCTTGACCACGCCCCCGCTGCCACAGTCTGGTTTTTGGTGCAATATCTCCATAGGTGTATAGAGGCCCATTTCCAGCAACTATCACTCCAGTGTTCTAATGGTACAATGTGTTTGCTCATTGCCTCAGAAGGCTAATGGATGATTAGAAAACCCTTGTACAATCATGTTAGCACAGCTGAAAACAGTTTAGCTCTTTAGAGAAGCTATAAAACTGACCTTCCTTTGAGCAGATTGAGTTTCTGGAGCTTCACATTTGTGGGGTCGATTAAATGCTCAAAATGCCCAGAAAAATGTCTTGACTATATTTTCTATTCATTTTACAACTTATGGTGGTAAATAAAAGTGTGACTTTTCATGGAAAACACTAAATTGTCTGGGTGACCCCAAACTTTTGAACGGTAGTGTGTATACATGTTATTTCACCTCCCTCACTGCCATCACCAGGAACTACCTGCAGGCCAGAACAATGATAACATTTTAACATAGCCTATGGAAATCCAAAGTTTACACATTATCATCACGCACAAAAACTGCAAAACTAGTTTTAAAACCGCTAAGTTCCAACTGTTAAACATAGCGAGAGGCTGGGCTATGCGTGTGTGTGTAAAGTGTAAACCAGTGCATCCTGACTTTCTAACTATGCCTGTGTGTTGCGTGAGCGGCAGTCAGTCAACAACTCTTCGCAAAGTTTCCTAATGAAACAATATGCTCGCTGAAATTATGGCAGGGAACGCCAGATTAAACATTAAAACTGCCTTCTGAGCACTGTATCTACAGGCTACCACCGAAAGAAGGAGGCTACCAGAAAGGCATCTCTACTCCGTATGATTTTACTTTCACTACGACATTACTTTGAACAGATTATCAAAAAATTGCAAGGTGATATGATAAAGTAAGGCACAGTTTACTTACAGTCGTTTTTTTTTTTTAAATGATGCAATCGTTTTCTGCCTTTTGGCACCCTTCATCATGCCGTGTTGGGGTCCTGAACTAGGAGGAGCTGTCTCCGATATGCCTGTCAAACTTGTTGTGGGTAACCATAGCAACCAAGCTCAAGCTCGCAACCTGTGCAGTCTGCGCAGTTGCAACTATGTATGTACTGCTGTGCACCTCAATGAACTGAATGGTAATTAGTCTTTTGATTTTTCCGTGAGGTTTGCCTTATGCAAAGAAAGACAGCATAGATGTTTTTTCCTCCCTATAAGTGGGGGGGACCGAACGAGGTGAATTTAAATCTGGGTGGGACGAATCCCCCCCGTCCCCCCCTCTATCTGCGCCCGTGCCCCTGGGCACTGCTGCAGGCCCATATAGTTAATCAGGTGTTCTGTAAAGTTATCCTACCTCTTGGATTTGTCCTACCAAGCCTACTACGCATGCGCAGAACACATGATGTCATATCTTGGAATTTGGACCGAGTTTTGTCCTACCGATCAGCTGGGCTGATAGAAAATCGGTGAGTATTTCACGCATTTGCCGATTTTTATGTTTTGTGCGTATTGGTCTAGTCTTTGGCCGAGTCAAATAATTTGTAATGACTTGTTTTGAATAATAAAACGGTCTGTATGAGAACTTGCTAATTCTGTCACGCAGTGGGCACTGTGCAGTCAAAGTTATGACGGGGCATCGTTTCGTTTGTTTATAAATACTGTATTTTATACGTTTCTGAATTGCAAATATGCCTACATTACGCATTACAAATGCATGAAATGCTCACCGATTTTCTATCAGCCCAGCTGATCGGTAGGACAAAACTCGGTCCAAATTCCAAGATATGACGTCATGTGTTCTGCGCATGCGCAGTAGGCTTGGTAGGACAAATCCAAGAGGTAGGATAACTTTACAGAACACCGGCCTTGATCACCACCACCACCAACTGCAACCTCCCACCCACTTTCATCTGCCCAATGCCGCCATCCTGCCCCAGTGTCCTCTTTTTTAAAAAACAAATTTATGCACGATTTATTGCACTCATCTCATTATCTCTAGCCGCTTTATCCTGTTCTACAGGGTCGCAGGCAAGCTGGAGCCTATCCCAGCTGACTACGGGCGAAAGGCGGGGTACACCCTGGACAAGTCACCAGGTCATCACAGGGCTGACACATAGACACAGACAACCATTCACACCTACAGTCAATTTAGAGTCACCAGTTAACCTAACCTGCATGTCTTTGGACTGTGGGGGAAACCGGAGCACCCGGAGGAAACCCACGCAGACATGGGGAGAACATGCAAACTCTGCACAGAATCTTCACACCAAAATCTTCATCATGAGCATGTTCGCTCTGTGCTGGAACACAGATTATCAACACTGCGTTAAAATATTACTCCATCAGTTTGGAGCCATTTAGGATTATATACTATATACACTACATATTGCTTTAACGTTACATAATATGTGACGTGTAGGTGCAGATTTCACTTGCAAACAGAAAAGTGCGTGTTTGTGTATGGTTATTGCAGGGCTGACACAGAGACAAACAACCATTCACACTCACATTCACACCTACGGTCAATTTAGAGTCACCAGTTAACCTAACCTGCATGTCTTTGGACTGTGGGGGAAATCGGAGCACCCGGAGGAAACCCACGCGGACACGGGGAGAACATGCAAACTCCGCACAGAAAGGCCCTCGCCGGCCACGGGGCTCGAACCCGGACCTTCTTGCTGTGAGGCGACAGCCACTACACCACCGTACCGCCCATTTATTGCACTCTCCAAAAAATAATAAGAAGAAAAGCGGTATACAGTGACCGAGAACGATGCAGCCCCAAAATCATTTATTTCCCCTAAAAATCTTACCAATGAGCCAGAAACTCAGTGAAGGTCATGTTAACCTGTCATTCACAGACCAGTTATTCCCTAATGCTTCTAATGATTACTGTGTTTGATGATGTGGAAACGAACAGCTATATCATCAGTTATATTAGCTATAGCTAATTAAAAAAATAAAAAGCAGTCATATGGTATGTCACTGTGAGTCACCGTAAACCGGAAGTTCCCTCCAGAGTTCGCGCGCCGCTGTTTTGGGTGATACAGTATCATACACAAACACGCACTTTTCTGTTTGCAAGTGAAATCTGCACCTACACGTCACATATTATGTAACGTTAAAGCAATATGTAGTGTATATAGTATATAATCCTAAATGGCTCCAAACTGATGGAGTAATATTTTAACGCAGTGTTGATAATCTGTGTTCCAGCACAGAGCGAACATGCTCATGATGAAGATTTTGGTGTGAACAAGAAACAGTGCAATAACAAAAACAAACAAACAAACAAACAAAATGGTCTATAGAAAGAACAAGAAGCACAAAAAGGCACTTTGAACTGATGGACATAAACAAAAGAACTAGCCCACAGTAATAATTAAAAAAAAAACCCTCAGGGTGATTCAGATACATGCTCACATAAGACGGCTACATTTTTGCGACGATTCCGCCTTCCGTTCCCAGCGTATTTACCTCTGGGAGCTGAGCTCAGCCCAGCCCTCCTCCTCCTCCTCCTCTATCCTCACGCTCCATAAACGCCCGGATGCAAACCCGCAGCTCCAGTCAGGACAACATGGTTGCTTGACTGAGCACTGTATTAAACAGGAGCGTGCTGGAATCTCAGCGGGTCGCTGCTACAGAAAACGCGACCTCTTCTTCAATTCGAGGTGGCGAATAATTTCGGACTACTTTCTCATTTTCCTATCAGTAAGTAAGAGTCGATTTGGAAGTGGTCGATGATTAAATATAGCTCAGATTGGATTAAAAAGTCATAAAGCCTTGTTATTATTTTAAGGCTTCTCAGTCGTGTCTCTGGGACAGGCTGCATGCTGAGGACGAACATGTTCAGGCAGTCTGATCTCTTATTTATACTGGAACGCGATTATATCTGACAGCATTTGTATTTCATGTGAATTCGATGTAGCGGAACTGAACTGGTTTCCACGGACCAGTCTAGATATTTTAGGATGAAATGGTTTGCGAGTGGCGGCATGGTGGTGTAGTGGTTAGCGCTGTCGCCTCACAGCAAGAAGGACCGGGTTCGAGCCCCGTGGCCGACGAGGGCCTTTCTGTGTGGAGTTTGCATGTTCTCCCCGTGTCCGCGTGGGTTTCCTCCGGGTGCTCCGGTTTCCCCCACAGTCCAAAGACATGCAGGTTAGGTTAACCGGTGACTCTAAATTGACCGTAGGTGTGAATGTGAGTGTGAATGGTTGTCTGTGTCTATGTGTCAGCCCTGTGATGACCTGGCGACTTGTCCAGGGTGTACCCCGCTTTTCACCCTCCAGCATGCCTGCGACCCTGTAGAAAATAAAGCGGCGAGAGATGAGATGGTTTGCGAGTATCTGCTCAGTCCACGCCGGGGGAGCGCATGGACACACTGTTGATGTTTATAGTCGGATAACGATATTATTGACTGACACTGAGCAGCTACAGTATGATCTGTCGGCTATTAGTTACAGTGACCTTAAAGCGGTTTGAACAAAACGGGGCTTCTTTCCTTCCCGGTTTATAGAATTGCAGTCGCTAATTGTAAACGCTAGCTTAGACATTTTAAACGTCCGAGGTACACACCAGACAAAGCTTTATTTGCCTGGAAGTTTGGTTTAAATGATCGCGTTTTTATAAGGGAAACCATTTCCCTGATCTACTGGCAGGCTTCATAACAGAAAGCATGCAGGATCCATGTACGTTTCAAATGGCTGTTCTGGACCTGTGTGAGAGACTGACAAATGTCTTCCTGTCTTGAGTTCTCACATCCAAGCAACAGGTTGTAGAATATCCTAAATGAATGGATATTTGAATGCTACTTAAACCCAACATGACTGAGCTTGAGAATGTCCTTTGCACGCCATACAAAAGCAAAGAATGTGTAGTTGTACTGTACTTGTATACCTGTAGCAGTGTTCATATGTTATTCACTGATTGTACAGTAGATAGGGCTGTGCTCATATAACAACTTGGGTATGTCTTGGCACAGGTATAAGAGTCTGAATCAAAATCTCATCTCATCTCATTATCTGTAGCCGCTTTATCCTGTTCTACAGGGTCGCAGGCAAGCTGGAGCCTATCCCAGCTGACTACGGGCGAAAGGCGGGGTACACCCTGGACAAGTCGCCAGGTCATCACAGGGCTGACACATAGACACAGACAAACATTCACACTCAAATTCACACCTACGGTCAATTTAGAGTCACCAGTTAACCTAACCTGCATGTCTTTGGACTGTGGGGGAAACCGGAGCACCCGGAGGAAACCCACGCAGACACGGGGAGAACATGCAAACTCCACACAGAAAGGCCCTCGCCGGCCACGGGGCTTGAACCCGGACCTTCTTGCTGTGAGGCGACAGCATTAACCACTACACCACCGTGCCACCCCTGAATCAAAATGCCCTTTTTAAGTCATTATCCAGTCACAAATACAAGCAGGATTTGCGTGACCGGAATTTGTGGCTCTGTGAGAGACTGTTCATGTTAATTAAAGCCTTTGCAAAGCCGTTCCTCTCTTGTGTGTAAAGTTTGGACCACTCCAGAGCTGAGTTATACTTCTAATACAGGATGAGACAGAGTTTTCCACAATATGGATTGTGAGTCATCACCCACAGACCCATCACTCCATCCCCTGCACTTTCCATAATACTCTGTCTATGCTCTGAATGCCAGTGATCTCATCAAGGCCTTGTGTTTATCCCTGACAACACTGTTCTGTCAGTGTGGCTTTCCCACGGAGGGCAATCTGCCCATTTATTTATTTATTTATTTATTTATTTTTACCTTTTACTGCACTGTAAGACTGATAATTCATTGATGTATGGTAAGTGTTCTGGTAAATCAAGTCCAAATTTATATTTTGTCAAGGACAAAACATCAGAGGAAATGCCGTTTATAGAAGGCATTATGTGAGCAAAAAATAATTTCTACAAGTGGCCACGATGATTTATTTACTGACCACAAATGCTCTGGTTAAAATGACTCAGTGTCTCTAAACATAGAAAAATGCCTTAAAAGGCTGAAAATATGGGGCTTAATTACCCATGATGGGCTACTTTCATAGGATCAGACATGATCTCTAAAGTGAAAACGCTAGTGAGAAAGTTGACATGAGTATGTACCAGGCAACAAGCTTGTTTTTAAATTTCTAAGCTAAACCAATGTCTTATAACCTCAGAACAGAAAGTAAGGGCAATAACCAAAAACAAGCATGGATGTAAGCCAGAATGGCTAATAACCCTTTTCTATTCAAAGCTGAGCCATGGCTTAGTTCTACAAATTACTCATTAATTTTGTCGATATTTTCCACTGCCAAGCCAACTGTGTCATATTGAACTGCCAATGCTGAATTTAAATGAGCTTTTCTTGCCCTAGTACCATGCAAACTGACACATGGGTGAAAATGAAAATACTGCACATCGTTGATTGATCAAAACACAGTAATCACAGAATTGTCATGATTGTCACCTTTTTGCTGGTGAATTTAATAGGTCAGCAGTTTAATGATTTTAATCTGTTTGAAACAGTATTTTTCTGAAGTACAGCATGGCTCACTTGGTGGTGGATATAGCAACAGCGTGGAAGATTATTCAAAGATTCATTATTGTCAATTCACTATATATCCAGGGCATATAGGGGAATCAAAATGCCGTTTCTCTCTCACCTTACTTGTAAAAAACAGATAAAGATTACACAAAAAAAGGAAAAAAAAAGAGTAATTTGCTGAGCTGAGGTGTGCTCTACCATCCGGTAAAAAAGCTCTATAGCACACAAAGTAAGCATGTGTCTGTGCATCATGTGGTTCGAGAACGGTTTACTTGTAGATTGCAAGGTTTCAATAAAAAGTGCATTCAAGATATAACATGCTGGAGATGATATACAGACAACCCACATAAAATCCTATCCATTAAAGGTGAGATAGATATTTGTATTGCCTAGAAAATTCAGATAACCTGGGAAGGATATGTAGAACATCAACAAAAATGTAGAAATTGTTTAAGGTGATCAAAAGTTTAATAATTTGCCTATGAAATTCATGAATTTTCAGAAAGACAAACATGAAGGAGATGCCCAGTGTAGCGAGATACTTTTGCTAAAAGTAATGCATATCTTCCAACTGGGAATTAAAATGAGACACCTGCTCGACTTGTTCCTTGTGGACTGGTAATGTGATCAGTAGCATTGTAATGACTTGGATCAGTGGCTGCCTTTACATTAAGTATTGGGTGATACCTCATCACTTTAGATTTGCTTTGGTGAATTACCTTCATAGATTGCAGCTAACGGTTCTTGTAAGCTCCAAGTAAGCTGGGTGGCTAAAATTAGCCAAGTGATCTGAGCTAACATGGCAAAGGCTGTGATGCTAACAGACCAAGCTAGCAAAAGCTGTGACATTAACCAAGTGAATTAATGTAGGCTGAAAAAATTGGGATGGCACTGTATCATGAATTAAATAGCTATGGTTGTTGCGGGGCGGCACGGTGGTGTAGTGGTTAACACTGTTGCCTCACAGCAAGAAGGTCCGGGTTCAAGCCCAGCGGCCGGCGAGGGCCTTTCTGTGTGGAGTTTGCATGCTCCCCCTGTGTCCGCGTGGGTTTCCTCTGGGTGCTCCGGTTTCCCCCACAGTCCAAAGACATGCAGGTTAGGCTGATTGGTGGCTCTAAATTGACCGTAGGTGTGAGCGTGAATGGTTGTCTGTGTCTATGTGTCGGCCCTGCGATGGCCTGGCGACTTGTCCAGGATGTACAGTACCCCACCTCTCGCCCATAGTCAGCTAGGATAGAGTCCATCTTGCCTGTGACCCTGTAGGACAGGATAAGCGGCTACAGATAATGGATGGATGGTTGTTGTGTTTCATGTTTTGTTCATAAATAGATGCCTTTATATTGTTTAATTATATTAAATTACATTGTAAACACATCATTCCAATGTTGTTGTAGTTCACCAATTGACAGCTCCTTTAAATTGCAAGATGGACAGGATTTTTTTGGTGGTTATTACAGCTGCAGTATTAATTAAGACTAACTATTTACACTAAATAATTAAGTATAATATGGTATGTAACATGCTGCCCTTCTTGCAAATGTATGCGGAAGCCATGGCCTAATGGTTATAGAAGCAACTTTGGGACCAAAAGGTTGCCGGTTTGATTCGCTTGACCAGCAGGAATGGCTGAAGTGTCCTTGGGCAAGGCACCTAACCCCCAACTGCTTCCCAGGCTGATCTGGGTATGTTGTATAATCCTCCGGATAAGGGCATTCGCTAAATGCCTGTAAAGTATGTCAAATGTTTTGATGGTCATTTAACTATGGGAGGACCCTGTGCAGTCTTGTTGTTAAGGAGTGTCTGTTTCAAGCTATCATAATAGGGTGGTGACAGATTAATCTTTGTTACATGTCAAAATTTTATGGTCATCTTAATAGCTTGGTTGTTGTGTGTGAATTGATTTTATTTTATTTCCTTGAACAGTGAGAGACCAAGGGAAGTGTTCATGTGGCATGAGTGCTTGGGTGATGAGACCCTCTTCAGGAATAATTTAAAGTTACTGTTGGATTCTGCATGTAACAACTTATGTATTGTTGTACTGTAATCTCGTGAGTTTCATGTCTGTTTGCTGTGTGGCGTGTAGTTAAGGCCATCTGGTGATGCTGAAGAGCAATATAACTGGGATACTTGGTGATTATGGGGTAGAGCCTCATGCATCATAAAATAAAAATAATTTGTTAAGTATAAGATGAGAAATATAACTTTTTTTTAATCAAAATATATCATCACAGTGATACTGTTGTTTATAGCTCAAAGTTTACATATAACTCCTGGCATTTGTATGTATAATAAAAGGTAAACTTTGGACATCTTTGTGTGTGGAAAAATAAGAGTATGTGCTCACAGTATGATACCTATTGACAAACAAACAAACAAACAAACAAACAAACAAACAAACAAACAAAACCTGCTTTAGAACTTGTTAGACTACCACAGAACCACAGTGATATTCTGTTTAAAGGAAACCATTACTTCATATGATCGTGCCATGTCATCAGGCTGTGGCCTAAAGCATTTCACAACAACATTCAATTGTTTACTTTAGGTTTATAAATGCATGCATTGTAGTTTTGATACTGCAGTGTATGGTTGGGCAATAATTTGCACTTGCTCTTGTGTGGACAGGTGGCATGTGCAAGTATATTTTCTGTGAACTTCGAGCTAATGCTTGAAATCCTGAAGCACATTTTATTTTGTCTCTGTATGGCACAATAACCATGGTGAGGAAACCAAGTGGTCGTCTAAAAATATCAAATTGGAACTTGATTAGAACAAGGGTAATGGGTGGGCTCAAGAGGTGCACTGTGTAGAGTGCGAGTATATTTTTTGCTCTGTGTGTGTGTGTTTTCCTGGTAGAGTGTATGTATTCCAGTCAAGAGGTAAGTATGTGCCTAGACAGCTGGCTGGGCTTTTTTCTCGATAGCCTGTGACAGGACTATTTCCAGCACCCATGGGTCATGTTGCCGCTAGGGAAGATAACACCCTGATAGCATGATAACAGTAACTGGCAAACCTATGGCACTATAGAGCAGCTAATCACTGTGAAGGGGAAAATGTTTGGCACAAAAGACTTGTAAGATGTTTTTTTTTTTTAATATATATAAACAAGGTGAATCCATAATGACTTTGATAGAGAATTCAAATCTAAACAAATCTGAAGCCAAAGATTCGGAACAATTTGGCTAAACTGTCTGTGAATTGTATGGACAGAACATAAGCTATAAATGAACAGGAAGGGAAACGCTAACTTGACAGAGGACAAGCCACGGATTATGGTGGAGATATTCATCGATCATATGTTAGAAATGTTAGCAAATGTTGATCTTCACCAAAAGTTCCAAGTCCACTATAGCTACAAAAATGAAATGAAGAAAGCGTGGGAGGGGGAAGTCAAGAAAGGAATTGCCTGAGCAAGAATGTGGACAAGACTGAACAAACAGAAGAGGTTTGAGGGGTTTGTAAACTGATGCCAAACTTGCTTTGCTGCTTGCAAGGTAATTATTTTGCATAGTACATTTTCTGTAACGTTATCCAACATAATTGCTATTCGGATGGAATGAGTTTTCTGGGCATGTGTCTGTTAGGTAATGTTGCTGTTGGACGTCTGTTGTAATTATGATTGATTCACATAGTAAGGCCATCCTTAAAAAAAAAAATCCGTTTCCTGTCCACCGGGTGAGCAAAAAAATTTTCAGTAGGGAGGGAGGGATTTTTTTTTTTTTATATGGATGGATAAGAAATCGCAATGCTGTGTTTGCTTTTTCTTTCAGTACTTTTTTTTATTACAAAAGCAGACACATTTAATAAAATATGACAGTTTAATCAACTGAAACTTGTATAAAAACTTTAAGTTAGCATTTTAAATGCTAACTGCAATATTTGCAAAACTTTTACAAAGGTACTTAAAATGTCCGACACACGGACTTTTTGTAGTTCTAAATCGACCGTTAGGCCTAGTTCGGATAAAATTACACTATTAAAATGATCACTGAATGATTTGTTTTTCTGAATCTTTACTATTTTGTTGTTTTCTAGAATACCATTTTGCGATTTCACACTTAAGCAAATGTTTGAAAACTCCGGATCTCCTTCCTTCATGGTGGCTGCCATTTTTTTGTGCCGCACGGTGCATGCGCAGAGCTGATTCAATTCTATATTCTGCGTGGAATGCAGGGCTTTCCACAAGCGCTGGCTGCCGGCCGTACAGCCGACTACACAATTAAGTCCAGCCGGCTACTTTAATGACTATTTTTGTAGCCCACAGGCTCTAAATATTAATTTTCGATTTTAATAAAATTAAATGTTTATCTAACGGACTGACAATAATGTCAAACTGAACCGCACTCATTTAAGTTGTGATTCGCACTGTTTGTACCGATAATAACCAGAAATTCCCCGCCGACTTCGTTGATCAAGGGAGAGTAACTCATCCGCATCCCCGACATGTGGTGTGTGCGCGCGCGCTCGACGGAGGCAGTAGTGTGTCGGAGGCGACATCGGAGGGAACAGAAGTGGAGATAACGCTTATTTTGTCTCCGGTAAACCAGTCTTCTCTCGTTCAATTATGTGCTGGCATCAAAAGACACTGTTGGTTGTAAATGAAACCAAACTGAGTTGTTGGAGTGTATTTGCATACACAAATGGAGAAATGTTCGCGGAGTGTTTAATTGCGTAGCCCCACTGCAGACCGTTGTCGTTGTTAATTCATAGCATGCTCAACTGCGTGAATGTGTCATGCACTGAAAATAAGAGATTTACAAGCCAGGAACGCCTCATGATGCAATACGCAAGAAAAGAAAAGAAGAAGATTTACTGCCATTTTACTTTGTATTTGAGTAAAGTGAATAAATAAATGGTCTGTGGAAAATACATTTAATCCTGGGAACTGCGTGCACAGGAGTTTATTTTGTGTTTACCCCCCCCCCGGCTGGCTACTTATTTGTCATGGCTGGCTAGTATGAGCCTTAGTGGAAAGCCCTGGGAATGCGTAAATGTCAAGTTCGATTTTAGATTTACGAACCTGAAAAAAAGTCGAAAAACCGGCGTTAAAAAAAAATTTTCAACCGCACAAACGGCACTCACCCGGCCGGTGGACCGGAAACAGAACATTTTTTAATAATGACCTAGGGTTAGGCCATCATCCATGACCGAAGGATGACAGTTATCATGATCACCCATTCCCCCACCACAGGTTCAGACTGACAGCAGGGCACACCCTGACACACGCGATAATTCCAGTGTCTATATTTTATTACTTATTTATTACTTGTTTGTGGGGATTTTGCCAGAGATCACGTTGAGCTGCAGAATATCAAGTATTTTAAGGAGTGTCAGAAGTTGGCCAGAGGGTGCAAAAAAAAAAAAAAGCATGGGGTTATTCTAATTATTATATCAGTTCCTTGCGCCTGATTTACTAAAGGGGAAAAACAGCTCATTTCATCGCACTATTTACAGCCCAGTGAAAGCACGTTTTAGGTGCAGACAGACATAATTCTGGCACGAACAAATAATTCTGTAGCAGTTGTTGGGGTTTGAGCGGAAAATGAGGAGATGGGATTCAGGCTTGTTTCAACTCAAAGGAATGCCTGATTTTCCTTTGTTTGTTTTTCAGCGTATTTCCTTTTTTAGTACGCACATCTGTGATGCTCAGCTCTCTCCTGTAGCTTTCGTCTTTTCTTCTTTATCCTTTTTGCTACTCGCTGCAAGGCAGAACACTGATTAGCACAAATCCATCCTTACCACTCAGCTTCGAACTTCGTTCATAAACCAACACTTGACCATGTCCCTGCATCCATAAATTCCTAATCGTTACATTATTACTCCTAAGTATAATTATATACTATATACAATACTGTGCAAAATTCTTTGGCACTCTGTTTTTTCATACAAATTTTGTTATAGATTTCTATTTTATGACTGCTATATTATTGAGTCAGTACAAAAACATTTGAGTTCCAAACGTTTGTTTTCCAACACAAAATTAAATGTTACAGAAAATTGTATCTGAGCAACATATTATATAAGAGAGCACTTTTCAGATTAAAAAAGAAAACATAATGAAGGCTGCTGGGTTTTGCTGCAAAATGAATAAGCAAGTGTGACCGTCAAAGTGTCCAGAAGAACTGTAGCTGGTTCTGCAAGATGCTCAGTAAAACCTACAGCTCATTTCCTTATAAAACTGCACTAATTGTACGTGAGACTATTTTTTTTTTTTTAAAGCGAATGGTCATCTCACACCAAATATTGACTTTATTACGGCTTACTCATGTTTTTTTTTTTTTGAATGTTGAAATATTTAATTTCATTATTTTTACCTCGCCTGGGACGGAGTCCCGGTATTGTTTTCGGTCGGGCTTGGTTGTTTGTTTGTTAACAATATTAC
Source organism: Neoarius graeffei (assembly GCF_027579695.1). Taxonomy (NCBI): domain Eukaryota; kingdom Metazoa; phylum Chordata; class Actinopteri; order Siluriformes; family Ariidae; genus Neoarius; species Neoarius graeffei. Next base: position 56,525,280 of record NC_083578.1, on the reverse strand, counting down.
AGGAAAATGGCTGGATCAGTCTTCATGAAACTTTCAGGATAGATGGGCATTGGTCTCAAATATAACCTCCAACATTTTGAGGGTCATCTGGTCAAAGTCACCAAAAAAGTCAAAATTGTTTTTGTTGTGGCTACTGCCTCATATAGAGGCACTAGCCACTATGTCATCGTGCTGTAAGAGTGTAACAATCGTGTACTACACATGTTCCGAATAAAATGGCCAGTGAGTGTATACAATTTGGTTCATCATCCGAAATAAATGGACTAGACTAAAGAAATCGCTTTCAGATATATTTATGCTTATTACAGAGGGAAAGTGCGTTCCACTGAGCTCTAGCGCTGGGCCTCTTCTGGGAAATAAGAGTTTCGGTCATGGCGACAGCGTGTGTATGTCAGCCTCGGTTCAGAGGTTTCAGTTTCAAAAACTGTAAGAGTAGAATAATATTAAGTACAGACACTTGGTATATTTTACTTATGTGATTGTTAATTTTTGGATTATGCTTCATTTTTGTGGCTACTGCCTCATAGAGTAAAAAAAGAAATGCATAATTTATTTACTGTATGGACATGATATCAGAAAACCAATTTTATTTATAAGCAGTAGCCACGTGTACCTATAGGGTACTCTTGCGATATTCATATTCATCATAAGTGCTACCGGGCGAGGTTTTTTTCGCCTGGCAACACTTGTTAAAGCTGTTTTTGGTCTACAGCATTTTTTTTTTAATATGCGCCAAGACTTTTGCACAGTACTGTAAGTGTAATTGTTATTTCCCTTTCATATAAAAGGTGTTGCAGATTAAAATATTGTAGTACCTTTTTTTTTAAAATATATAGGAGTAGCTCATAAAACATACCCCGGCCCCTATGTCCATCACAATGTTTAACTGTAGACATTGTTATATGCCAATTTGGTAGACATTGCCTAACCCTGTCACATAGGAAAAGCAATTTCTTTATAAGACACCGAGATGGGCGGCACGGTGGTGTAGTGGTTAGCGCTGTCGCCTCACAGCAAGAAGGTCCGGGTTCGAGCCCCGTGGCCGGCGAGGGCCTTTCTGTGTGGAGTTTGCATGTTCTCCCCGTGTCCGCATGGGTTTCCTCCGGGTGCTCCAGTTTCCCCCACAGTCCAAAGACATGCAGGTTAGGTTAACTGGTGACTCTAAATTGACCGTAGGTGTGAATGTGAGTGTGAATGGTTGTCTGTGTCTATTGCCGCTTTTCCACTACAAACGTGGCTGAGTCGGGCTGAGCCGTGCCGTGCTGAGTTGGGCTGAGCGGGGCTGTTGGAGTTGCATTTCGACTACAACCGCGCTGAACCGTGCTGGCTGGAAGTGGGTGGACACATTGGGTGGAGTTAGCGAAAGTAGGTGGACGTCAGGTGATGTCGTTAAGCAGCGCAAACAGTGACATCAGTGATCTTTTAAGCGGTAGTCTCACAACCCGGATAGTAAACAATAAACATGGAGGACATGGAGTCGTTAGTGTTGCTGGTCTTGGTGCTGTGGCTTGTTGTCACCGACAATGCCAACAGATACTGGCAAGAGCGTATAGATGAAGCGAGGCGCATAAGGCTTCAGAAATTCTCGTAATTCGTAATTCTTCTCCTTCCGGGTTTACGGTGTTTACAGATCCCAGTGCGCTCGCGGGGCGTGTGTGGGCATGTGAGGACACTCCTCCTCACCAATCAGTGCACAGGGGAGTGTCTGCTCACGCCCCCTGCCTCACTCGGCTCGCTTTGGCTCGCTTCAGCCCCACTCCAAAACGGTGCGAGTTTTAGGGGCTAAGCAGGGCTGAAGCGAGCTGAGTCGTGCTGTTTTTTGGTAGTCGAAACGCGAGCCGTGTCGGGCTGAAGTGAGCTGAAGTGAGCTGAAAAAGGGTAGTGGAAAAGGGCCATATGTGTCAGCCCTGTGATGACCTGGCGACTTGTCCAGGGTGTACCCCGCCTTTCGCCCGTAGTCAGCTGGGATAGGCTCCAGCTTGCTTGCGACCCTGTAGAAGGATAAAGCGGCTAGAGATGATGAGATGAGACACCGAGATGGAAGTGTCTTCACAATTGTATGCATGTATACATGGCTTTAAGACTAAAAATTTCCTGCATACTGTGTATAGCTTGTATAGAGGGGAAACTGCTTGCTTTTGACCTTTGTAATATACCGTACACTTGTTGTAGGACTTGTGTTTACAGAAGTTGTGCTTGATCCTTAGTAGCTCACATGACCATACCAAGCAGGTACTGTAGGCTATACCTGTGCTACGTAGGAACTTGGTAACTTGCCTAGAAGTGTCGCTTCTCTAGCAAGTCCTTTTTAATATTGTCTGGGTTTTTATTCTGCATTTTAAACCTGGCTAATTCATGGTTTTGTTTTGGCTGGAGGTGATGAAAAATCAACTCTTTTTTTTTTTCCCCATAGGATATAGTATTGTAATGTTTATCATCATGTCAGTTTGGTGTTAACGCAGTGTTATTGGGTTGCGTCCTGTAAAATCAGCAGACTTTTGATTCAACTATAGACTTGCACAACTAGCAAATTCTATTAATTCAGTCAGTATAGACATTTATAGTTAGTTCAATTGAGCTGAAGTCCGATGGGTAACTGTTTGTGCATATCAAGACTCTCGCTGACATTCCACTGTACACCGCTTGCATTGGTGTAGCTTTGGAGAGATGTGTGGAAAGATGGCGTGGGAGTGAAGGGATTCCATCAGTGGCTAAGTCTGGAAAAACTGAGTAAAATCCCCCAACATGAATTTTCATGGATTTACACTGATAATAAATATAGTGATACATTGTAGAGAAATTCAAGACACCCTATAGTGAAGAATGATGTTCAGGTTGATGTTGAAGTCAGGAAGTGACTAACTCACTTCCCTGTATAGACTTTCTCACTTTATTTAGGATAATGAGTGGTAATAGCATTATAATAATGATACATGCTTTATAATTTTTAGCTTTGGTTTCCCATAAGCAGAAATATGATATGTCTAATAACTTTAAGTGCTCTTTCTGACTATGACGATGATGCTGGTGAATACAGTGGAAATCAGATTAATTCCTGATCTTGAACTTGGACAGTAAGAAAGAACTGTCTGCTGTATTCATAGTATGTTAAAAGTGGAATCTGTTTGCCAAATGTGAAGTTTGTGGGTGGTGTATTTTACCCTTGGCACAAAGAGATTTGATGGAGGAATGCAGGGGATTGTCACGTATTGTGACAGTCCGTTCCAGTCTGTGACTAACCTTTTCCAAGTGTGTTTGTCAGGTTTTTGAGTATGTGTCTTGTGCCATACTTGTTCAAATGTCTGCACTCGTCTCGTGGTTTGTACAGGTGTAGGAGTGCCGTAGCCAGGTGTAAACTCCACTCTTACTTTGTTAAATACATAGACAACTACAGCACAATTTTATATAAATCTGACAATTATCCTCGCCAACCAATATAAGATCCTGTAAAATACAGAATGGTTTTTATTTAATTTTTTTTTATTAAACCCTGTAGAGCGTCTGATGCCTATAATCTACTGATTGTATGTTGCTTTTGTGGTCCTTCTTTTTAGAGTGGAGCCAGTGACAAAAAGACATGCTGAAACACCCTGTGACATGATAAATTGTCTGAGCTCAGTTTAGAGTGAAGAGTTTAACTGGAACTGGCAACCACTCATTTGATGGACACCTGTTAAGACATGAGTACAGTTTGTTAGACAGAGTCCGTGTCCCATTTCACATTGAAATGAGAAGTTGTCAAGTTGTTTTCTTCCTCACAGAGGTGGTGCTTTGCCTCCAAAGGCAGTTGGGTAAAATACCGTAAAATACCAAATAATAGCCCGGGCGATTATTTGTCTCAATCACGTAAGAGACCCGGCGTGTATTAGAGACTAGGCGGCTATTTGGAACAGGCGATTAATTCCTTCTTCACAAACACCTTCCCCAAAATCTACCTCAAAACGGGGAAAAAAATCATTCTCAGATAGGCCTACTTTTAACCAGTATAACTTACAGTTTGTTTAGAGTTAGATTACAGATAGCACGGTGCCGACTTCGGGGAATTTTGAAGACGCAGAATGCATCTTCGCATGGCACAGTCGGGGTGGATAAAGGATAAATCACACACCTTTTCCTGTTAATGACTAGTTAAGCGCATGCTTTACAAAATAATCAAGAAACCACACCATTGTCTGTGCGCAGCACTGTGATTTAATTACTCTGCAAAGTTATGGTCACTTGCTATCACCCTCACCCATGCAGCCTCCACCCTTTGCGCTTCGCGATGTCTGTCAATCTGAAATTGCACGGAGGGCGTGACGTTGAAGCAACATAATTAGGGTGCGAAGTGTCAAACCAAAGGGTTTTTTCTTATGCTGAAAAATAAGTGACCTGCAGTGGCTACATACTGTCATCTTGCATCACGTTTCTCTCCAAGACGTCTCCCTATTTGGCCGATATGAGCCTATTCCCCGAGTGAGTTGGTACGGTGGCTCGACCCCGTAGAAAACTTAAAGTTCGGATGAAAGTTAGTTGAATAGGTTACTGACTTGTAGGCTACATGTTGCCTGCCTGACGCGTGCTTCTGCCCAACTTGCACGACAGATTACTTGTTGAAAAGGCCGCTTGGATTAGATTGGCCGCGAGCAGACTGAAATGCATGTTAGAACGCTCTCACCTTTTTTGTAAAGCGTCTTCCAGATCCAAATGGGTAAGGGCAAGTGAAATGGTATAAGGTCTTTAATAAAACTCAGTGTGTGCTTTGACGCATGCATTCGGCAATTTAGGTCGTTTAACAGAAGCAGCAGTCCAACCTTGGAAACCCGCAGTCCTCAATGTCACCACACACGCTGGCTTTCGTTGGGTATACCCAAAGGGGTGGCTAAGACATCTGTCAAAAGTTACGGAGTTGCATTCCTCAAGAAATATTACGGTAGACCAAGATTATAACATTGAAATGGCATGTTTATTATCACGTAACAAAATGTTGTAAACAGTATTATAGAAATAATTTCATTCATTCATTCATTCATTCATTCATTCATATTGTTTCGGTAGAAAACTATGCAATGCAAAATCGTTTAAACACCAGAAAACCAGAAAAGTGCTGGGCCTCAAGATTCTAGATAGAACGTTCGGACGCCTTTTTTTTTTTTTTTAGACCCCGGCGAGTATTCGGAACCGGCCTTTATTTGTCACAACACACGCGTACACCCGGCCGTTAAAGGGAACTCGGCGGTTAATTGGAACTCGGCTATTATTTGGTATTTTACGGTATGCTGAATTTAAAAAAATTAGATTTTGTCAACAAATTTTCCAAGCCCAGGCAATCAAATGCAATATTTTTCTGTATTCATTCTCAGAAAAAAGGTACGAAACTGTGGCATTCATTGTTTCTGGGGTGGCATCCTCAAGTGTGCACCTTTTTGTACATTTAGTATGCATCTTTTACCTAGAATGGTGCAAGTCGTGTACCTATAAACAGGGATGAAAGGCTTCCGGATTTACCCGGAAATCCAGATATTTGACAAAACTCTTGAAAATCTCCGGTTTTCCGAATGGAGAAATTTATTTTTCGGATTTTTCATGTTCCTAGACGCGGCTTAATACTTCGCATCGTCCTTGCCTGGGCGCGGTCCTTAAATAGCCCAAACATAGTTCATTGATGAAAGACAGGTGATCTTTGTTAACGGCACGCATGCCGGAGCTCGTTAGGCATGTGCGCCCAAGGCGTGCCTTCAGGTGCACGTGCTAAGGTGCGCAGGACTGACACGGTTCTGCGCAAGCGCAAAACAATCGCACTAGAAAGCATGTTCAAGCTGCCAGTGTAGCTGCAGTCTTTTTAGTTGCAAATTACAAGTATTGTTAATAATTCGCTATGTCAAAACAAGCAAAACTTTCCTCCTTCTTTTGACGTGAAGAGAGGTAAGCAATTTATTTTTTTTTTTTCCATCAAAGTTGCATTTTGTGGTTTCGAAGCTAAGTTTTAGTGCCATTTCTAGAACACAACATCAAGAAAACGTGGAAGAAACAGCAATAATGGAAGAGCCGGTTTCTAAGCTACCTAAAACTAGCAATGGTAATTATTTTTTGTTACATAATGTACTCAGGCTGCCAGTCAGTGTGTGCCCCCCCCTTGAAAAATCCTAGCTACGCCCCTGATTTACATGAGAAATTTGGTATTCATTGGTGTGTTTAAATTTACAGACAGTACGAACTAATGTGGTGGCACGGTGTTGTAGTGGTTAGCGCTGTCGCCTCACAGCAAGAAGGTCCGGGTTCGAGCCCCGTGGCCGGCGAGGGCCTTTCTGTGTGGAGTTTGCATGTTCTGTCCGTGTCCGCATGGGTTTCCTCCGGGTGCTCCGGTTTCCCCCACAGTCCAAAGACATGCAGGTTAGGTTAACTGGTGACTCTAAATTGACCGTAGGTGTGAATGTGAGTGTGAATGGTTGTCTGTGTCTATGTGTCAGCCCTGTGATGACCTGGCGACTTGTCCAGGGTGTACCCCGCCTTTTGCCCGTAGTCAGCTGGGATAGGCTCCAGCTTGCCTGCGACCCTGTAGAACAGGATAAAGCGGCTAGAGATGATGAGATGAGACGAACTAATGTAAACAATTGGCTTCAACTCACATAAATATGAATTGGAAATTTTTAGTTCACTTTAACTTATGCAAATGCACAACTCTACTAAAAGATTGGTAAACGAGGCTCAGTGTCCCCAACATTGAAACCTGAAAGCTTTAGAAACTCTAACAGACCTTTACTTTTAAACAGTACTGTTTTGGGATTTTGCTGAGTTTACCTTCAACTATCTGATTTTTTTCAAAGTCATTAACTGTGTAGCCAGGAAAATCACTGCGTTTTCTAAATGCACTCCTGAAAATTACTCGTTAACTAGGGGAATTTGATATTTTTGACATGTTAAGCATTAATGTACATGAAAGAAAAAGGCTTAAAAGTTATAACTTGTTTTAGTGAAAATAAGTACTAAAATGCACTAGAATGCAGGGTTTTGCGTGTTATGTTGTTAAAATATTTTTGGGGGACGTTGTCCCCCCCATCTTAGTTTGACTTTCAAAAGTTCAGGTTTTTTTTCTTTGCTCCACTTTCATCTCTACTATAAAGCTTTCCTTGGAAAGGTAATTACAGTCCATTTATTTACATTAAACCTTTTTTAAAGGTAAACTTTTATCTACATTTCCAAGTGAAATATACAGTATGTGTTGTGCAAAAGAGGTAGAAAAGATGAGCGTACCACTCCAGCACCTAGAAAGGTTACAGATTACCTTTTGTTCTGAGAATGTACAATATGGAAATGTTAGAAAGGTAAAATCCAGAAGTTTATAGTTGTCTTACTCGTGCTGTAGTACCTGAGGTCAGTCATGGTGACCATTATTTGAAGGTCTCGGTGTCAGAATTGACTGCATTTTTACTCGGTTTTGTCTCTGTCTCAGATATGGAAAACCCTGGATTTTATTTCAAGTCTTAAGACCAGAACTGTGGGGATATTGCCAAATTGCCTGTACATTGTCTGATTTATTTAACATCATTAGTGTGATGGTATGTAAAACGTCCAGCTTCAAATGCAGCGGTGGTCACCCCTCCCCGGCCTCCTTCACACACAGTTGTCTCGGCCTGTCTTTGTATTGATTTGTGCCGCTTTTCCACTACAAACGCGGCTGAGTCGGGCTGAGCCGTGCCGTGCTGAGTCGAGCTGAGCGGGGCTGTTGGAGTTGCATTTCGACTACAACCGCGCTGAACCGTGCTGGCTGGAAGTGGGTGGACACATTGGGTGGAGTTAGCGAAAGTGGGTGGACGTCACGTGATGTCGTTAAGCGGCGCAAACAGTGACATCAGTGATCTTTTAAGCGGTAGTCTCACGACCTGGATAGTAAACAATAAACATGGAGGACATGTAGTCGTTAGTGTTGCTGGTCTTGGTTCTGTGGCTTGTTGTCACCGACAACGGCAACAGATACTGGCAAGAGCGTATAGATGAGGCGAGGCGCATAAGGCTTCAGAAATTCTTGTAATTCTTCTTCTTCCGGGTTTACGGTGTTTACAGATCCCAGCGTGCTCGCGGGGTGTGTGTGGGCATGTGAGGACACTCCTCCTCACCAATCAGTGCACAGGGGAGTGTCTGCTCACGCCCCCAGCCTCACTCAGCTCAGTTTGGCTCGCTTCAGCCCCACTCCAAAACCGTGCGAGTTTAAGCAGGGCTGAAGCGAGCTGAGTCGTGCTGTTTTGAGGTAGTCGAAACGCGAGCCATGTCGGGCTGAAGTGAGCTGAAGCGAGCTGAAGTGAGCTGAAAAAGGGTAGTGGAAAAGGGCCATTGGTCTCTACGCCTTAAAATCTTTGTCTCGCTTGGTCTTGATGCACTGCAGTTCTGGTCATGCCCTTGTCTCGGATTAGGTGCTCTTGACTAGGTCCAACATCCCCTTCCAGATTTTATTTTATTTAATTTTTGTTTGTTTATAACAATTCTGATTAAAAAGTCACAGATATGGTGCTAGGATTTTTTGTTCTGGGTCCTGGGACCCACATGACTGGCCAAATTTGGGTCCCTGGTATTTTTTGTGGGGTGTATCATGTATGTGTATATAATTTTATAGAAAAGTTCTGAAGTGTGTGTGTGTGTGTGTGTGTGTGTGTGTGTGTGTACCGGTACATGTAGTCAAGTTTATTTTTGTAGTGCTTTTAACAATAGACATTGTCACAAAGCAGCTTTACAGAATTTGAATGACTTTAAACATGAGCTACTTTTATCCCTAATCGATCCCCAATGAGCAAGCCTGTGGTGATGGTGGCAAGGAAAACTCCCTCAGACGACATGAGGAAGAAACCTTGAGAGGAACCAGACTCAAAAGGGAACCCATCCTCATTTGGATGCTAAGACAATGTGAGGCCATCCTTAAAAAAAATCCGTTTCCTGTCCACCGGGTGAGCAAAAAAATTTTTGGGAGGGAGATATATATATATATATATATATATATATATATATATATATATATATATATATGGATATGGATGGATGGATAAGAAATCGCAATGCTGTTTGCTTTTTCTTTCAGTACTTTTTTATTACAAAAGCAGACACATTTAATAAAATATGACAGTTTAATCAACTGAAACTTGTACAGAAACTTTAAGTTAGCATTTTAAATGCTGACTGCAACATTTGCAAAACTTTTACAAAAGTACTTAAAATCAGGCTTTCGTCTAAACCAGGGAACAGGGGCGCTGCGCCCTCTTACTCTCGGCGTGCGCCCTCTTACCGAAATGCAGATTGAACCCCAAGTCACACTTAGGTCATGCACTTATATGCTACTGCACAACATGCAATCTTTCTCAAAACAATCTTTTCTCCGTGAAAACATCCCAGCAACACCACGTGACAATGTGTCTGATCATCAAATACGTTATAATTACTCCAAAAATATTCCAATCATAGTAGATACACCGCCAGACGGTGCAAAAACAATCCGAATTGGTGTTTTCCAGACTGAGGTGCCATGTTGTTTGTTTACTTGTCGCGGCTGCTCTCGCGAGATTTGACATGGGTTACATACAAGGTCAGCTGACTTGTAGAGCGAGATTTCTCGAGACTGAATGACCTTTCACCCACCGGCGCGGGAGCTTTTGACAGAAGTAGTTCGCGAGTTGTTTTTGTTGACACTTGGGCATTTAAAGATGTCATCCCGCGGCACGAAACGGAAGAAAGCCAAAGACTGTCCGGGGCAGAAGATGTATTACTTCTTTCTTTTTTCAATGTTGACAGACAATTTGTTACAATTTCACTCTCAGATAGCCTCAGAATGTCCCATTGTAGCCTCAATTTTTCCAAGGCTTTGCACGGCGGAGGGGGGTGGGTGGACAACCGGCACCATCCCCCCCGCTTCGCTTCCTCGCCATGGTGAGCGCCCTCATACTAAATTTTTCTAGAAAAAACCCTGCTTAAAATGTCCGACACATGGACTTTTTGTAGTTCTAAATCGACCGTTAGGCCTAGTTCGGATGAAATTACACTATTAAAATGATCACTGAATGATTTGTTTTTCTGAATCTTTACTATTTTGTTGTTTGCTAGAATACCATTTTGCGATTTCACACTTAAGCAAATGTTTGAAAACTCTGGATCTCCTTCCTTCATGGTGGCTGCCATTTTTTTTTTTTGTGCCGCACGCGCAGAGCTGATTCAATTCTATATTCTGCGCGGAATGCAGGGCTTTCCACAAGCGTCGGCTGCCGGCCGTACAGCCGACTACACAATTAAGTCCAGCCGGCTACTTTAATGACTATTATTTTTGTAGCCCACAGGCTCTAAATATTAATTTTCGATTTTAATTAGATTTTATCTAATGGACTGACAATAATGTCAAACTGAACCGCACTCATTTAAGTTGTGATTCGCACTGTTTGTACCGATAATAACCAGAAATTCCCCGCCGACTTCGTTGATCAGGGAGAGTAACTCATCCGCGTCCCTGACATGCGGTGTGGGCGCGCACGCTCAGCGGAGGCAGTAGTGTGTCGGAGGCGACATCGGAGGGAACAGAAGCGGAGATAACGCTTATTTTGTCTCCGGTAAACCAGTCTTCTCTCGTTCAATTATGTGCTGGCATCAAAAGACACTGTTGGTTGTAAATGAAACCAAACTGAGTTGTTGGAGTGTATTTGCATACACAAATGGAGAAATGTTCGCGGAGTGTTTAATTGCGTAGCCCCACTGCAGACCGTTGTCGTTGTTAATTCATAGCATGCTCAACTGCGTGAATGTGTCATGCACCGAAAATAAGAGATTTACAAGCCAGGAACGCCTCATGATGCAATACGCAAGAAAAGAAAAGAAGATTTGCTGCCATTTTACTTTGTATTTGAGTAAAGTGAATAAATAAATTGTCTGTGGAAAATACATTTAATCCTGGGAACTGCGTGCACAGGAGTTTATTTTGTGTTTACTCCCCCCGGCTGGCTACTTATTTGTCATGGCTGGCTAGTATGAGCCTTAGTGGAAAGCCCTGGGAATGCGTAAATGTCAAGTTCGATTTTAGATTTACGAACCCGAAAAAAATGTCAGAAAACCGGCGTTAAAAAAAAATTTCAACCGCACAAACGGCACTCACCCGCCCGGTGGACCGGAAACAGAAAATTTTTTAATAATGGCCTGATTTTAACATTTTTAACATGAAGTTAGTTTCGTTGATGTTATAACTCTTCATTGATGGAAACGTGAGTGCAAAACTGTTCATGACAACTGCAGTCCTAAAGTTACCAAGTCAACTGTAGTCCTCAACCGTAAAAGCATTACTGTAAGTGTCCAGAGCGTCTTCCAAGTGTGACTTTCGACTATCCGTATGGCCGTCCTCCACCGGAGCAATGTGATGAGACTCTAACCAGACGTAGGGCATCAGGATGGATCAGGCAGGTCCGAGGAGCAGAAGAGGTCAGCATCTCGATCTCAGGATTGACATGTAACTCAGAGGGAAGGGGTGGGGGAGAAAACACAGGTTGTTATAGTAGTGCTTGAAAGTTTGTGAACCCTTTAGAATTTTCTATATTTCTGCATAAATATGACCTAAAACATCATCAGATTTTCACACAAGTCCTAAAAGTAGATTAAAAGAACCCAGTTAAACAAATGAGACAAAAATATTATACTTGGTCATTTATTTATTGAGGAAAATTATCCAATATTACATATCTGTGAGTGGCAAAAGTACAGTGGTGCTTGAAAGTTTGTGAACCCTTTAGAATTTTCTATATTTCTGCATAAATATGACCTAAAACATCATCAGATTTTTACACAAGTCCTAAAAGTAGATAAAGAGAACCCAGTTAAACAAATGAGACAAAAATATTATACTTGGTCATTTATTTATTGAGGAAAATGATCCAATATTACATATCTGTGAGTGGCAAAAGTATGTGAACCTCGAGGATTAGCAGTTAATTTGAAGGTGAAATTAGAGTCAGGTGTTTTCAATCAATGGGATGACAGTCAGGTGTGAGTGGGCACCCTGTTTTATTGAAAGAACAGGGATCTATCAAAGTCTGATCTTCACAACACATGTTTGTGGAAGTGTATCATGGCACGAACAAAGGAGATTTCTGAGAACCTCAGAAAAATCGTTGTTGATGCTCATCAGGCTGGAAAAGGTTACAAAACCATCTGTAAAGAGTTTGGACTCCACCAATCCACAGTCAGACAGATTGTGTACAAATGGAGGAAATTCAAGACCATTGTTACCCTCCCCAGGATTGGTCGACCAACAAAGATCACTCCAAGAGCAAGGCGTGTAATAGTCGGTGAAGTCACAAAGGACCCAGGGTAACTTCTAAGCAACTGAAGGCCTCTCTCACATTGGCTAATGTTAATGTTCATGAGTCCACTATCAGGAGAACACTGAACAACAATGGTGTGCATGGCAGGGCTGCAAGGAGAAAGCCACTGCTCTCCAAAAAGAACATTGCTGTTCATCTGCAGTTTGCTAAAGATCATGTGGACATGCCAGAAGGCTATTGGAAAAATGTTTTGTGGACGGATGAGACCAAAATAGAACTTTTTGGTTTAAATGAGAAGCGTTATGTTTGGAGAAAGGAAAGCACTGCATTCCAGCATAAGAACCTTATCCCATCTGTGAAACATGGTGGTGGTAGTATCATGGTTTGGGCCTGTTTTGCTGCATCTGGGCCAGGATGGCTTGCCATCATTGATGGAACAATGAATTCTGAATTATACCAGCAAATTCTAAAGGAAAATGTCAGGACATCTGTCCATGAACTGAATCTCAAGAGAAGGTGGGTCATGCAGCAAGACAACGACCCTAAGCACACAAGTCGTTCTACCAAAGAATGGTTAAAGAAGAATAAAGTTAATGTTTTGGAATGGCCAAGTCAAAGTCCTGACCTTAATCCAATCGAAATGTTGTGGAAGGACCTGAAGCGAGCAGTTCATGTGAGGAAACCCACCAACATCCCAGAGCTGAAGCTGTTCTGTACGGAGGAATGGGCTAAAATTCCTCCAAGCCGGTGTGCAGGACTGATCAACAGTTACCGGAAATGTTTAGTTGCATTTATTGCTGCACAAGGGGGTCACACCAGATACTGAAAGCAAAGGTTCACATACTTTTGCCACTCACAGATATGTAATATTGGATCATTTTCCTCAATAAATAAATGACCAAGTATAATATTTTTGTCTCATTTGTTTAACTGGGTTCTCTTTATCTACTTTTAGGACTTGTGTGAAAATCTGATGATGTTTTAGGCCATATTTATGCAGAAATATAGAAAATTCCAAAGGGTTCACAAACTTTCAAGCACCACTGTATGTGAACCTCAAGGATTAGCAGTTAATTTGAAGGTGAAATTAGAGTCAGGTGTTTTCAATCAATGCGATGACAATCAGGTGTGAGTGGGCACCCCGTTTTATTTAAAGAACAGGGATCTATCAAAGTCTGATCTTCACAACATATGTTTGTGGAAGTGTATCATGGCATGAACAAAGGAGATTTCTGAGGACCTCAGAAAAAGCGTTGTTGATGCTCATCAGGCTGGAAAAGGTTACAAAACCATCTCTAAAGAGTTTGGACTCCACCAATCCACAGTCAGACAGATTGTATGCAAATGGAGGAAATTCAAGACCATTGTTGCCCTCCCCAGAAGTGGTCGACCAACAAATGGCCCTTTTCCACTACCCTTTTTCAGCTCACTTCAGCTCACTTCAGCCCGACACGGCTCGCGTTTCGACTACCAAAAACCAGCACGACTCAGCTCGCTTCAGCCCTGCTTAGCCCCTAAAACTCGCACGGTTTTGGAGTGGGGCTGAAGCGAGCCAAAGCGAGCCGAGTGAGGCTGGGGGCGTGAGCAGACACTCCCCTGTGCACTGATTGGTGAGGAGGAGTGTCCTCACATGCCCACACACGCCCCGCGAGCACGCTGGGATCTGTAAACACCGCAAACCCGGAAGGAGAAGAATTACGAATTACGAGAATTTCTGAAGCCTTATGCGCCTCGCCTCATCTATACGCTCTTGCCAGTATCTGTCCGCGTTGTCGGTGACAACAAGCCACAGCACCAAGACCAGCAACACTAACGACTTCATGTCCTCCATGTTTATTGTTTACTATTCGGGTCGTGAGACTACCGCTTAAAAGCTCACTGATGTCACTGTTTGCGCTGCTTAACGACATCACGTTACTTCCACCCACTTTCGCTAACTCCACCCAATGTGTCCACCCACTTCCAGCCAGCACGGTTCAGCGCGGTTGTAGTCGAAATGCGACTCCAACAGCCCCGCTCAGCCCGACTCAGCACGGCACGGCTCAGCCCAACTCAGCCGCGTTTGTAGTGGAAAAGCGGCAAAAGATCACTCCAAGAGCAAGGCGTGTAATAGTCGGCAAGGTCACAAAGGACCCCAGGGTAACTTCTAAGCAACTGAAAGCCTCTTTCACATTGGCTAATGTTCATGAGTCCACCATCAGGAGAACACTGAACAACAATGGTGTGCATGGCAGGGTTGCAAGGAGAGAGCCACTGCTCTCCAAAAAGGACATTGCTGCACGATCACGTGGACAAGCCAGAAGGCTATTGGAAAAATGTTTTGTGGATGGATGAAACCAAAATAGAACTTTTTGGTTTAAATGAGAAGTGTTATGTTTGGAGAAAGGAAAACACTGCATTCCAGCATAAGAACCTTATCCCGTCTGTGAAACATGGTGGTGGTAGTATCATGGTTTGGGCCTGTTTTGCTGCATCTGGGCCAGGACGGCTTGCCATCATTGATGGAACAATGTATTCTGAATTATACCAGCAAATTCTAAAGGAAAATGTCAGGACATCTGTCCATGAACTGGATCTCAAGAGAAAGTGGGTCATGCAGCAAGACAACGACCCTAAGCACACAAGTCGTTCTACCAAAGAATGGTTAAAGAAGAATAAAGTTAATGTTTTGGAATGGCCAAGTCAAAGGCCTGACCTTAATCCAATCGAAATGTTGTGGAAGCACCTGAAGCGAGCAGTTCATGTGAGGAAACCCACCAACATCCCAGAGTTGAAGCTGTTCTGTACAGAGGAATGGGCTAAAATTCCTCCAAGCTGGTGTGCAGGACTGATCAACAGTTACCAGAAACATTTAGTTGCAGTTATTGCTGCACAAGGGGGTCACACCAGATACTGAAAGCGAAGGTTCACATACTTTTGCCACTCACATATATGTAATATTGGATCATTTTCTTCAATAAATAAATGAGCAAGTATAATGTTTTTGTCTCATTTGTTTAACTGGGTTCTCTTTATGTACTTTTATCTCACACACACACACACACACACACACCCACACACACCCCGCAGCAATAACTGCAACTAAACGTTTCCGGTTTGACCAGTTTATCAAAAGTGAGGTGCATAGAAATAAAATGCTCAGGACTAAAAATTGTGTGACCTGAATGCACTGGTTTCTCAGGCTATATAACTGGCCACAGATTTTTTTTTTCTTTTGTCCATTTGAATTGTAGTGCCAATACGTCTTAAGTAATTGGCATGGAATTGTTAAACCTTTGAGTTGTTGTGTATCTCCTGTTACTGTTGTCAGAATTGTGGCTCTTTCATTTTACCTTTTTTCTGATTTTGTTGCGCTTTTTTTTTGTGTTTACCTTTCACAAGGTGCACGTTCAGAGTGTGAAAGTAGGACAGAGCAGTAGGGAGAAGAAAGGACCTTTTTTGTTTTCCCCTGAAGGAAAGGATGTTTTTAGGAGATTCAATAAAAATGCATTAAGCAATGTCGTGCTGTTCAACTCACCTGATGTACCCTAACCCATATGACACACATTATTCTTGACATTTTAGCAAAGAAGATCCAAATGCACTCAAGTTAACTTTGGAGCTTTGTTCTCTGTGGAATGATATTTGACAATGTGCATCATTTCTTGTCTGGTTGTTTGAGAAGGCCAGTTTGGTGTAGTGGCTTGGCTGGATGCAGTATTGGGGGACATCTTGCGCTTATTTTGTTCAATACATTTTGTGTGTATGTGTGTGTGTGTGTATACACACACACACACACACACACACACACACACACACAGTGGGGCAAAAAAGTATTTAGTCAGTCACCAATTGTGCAAGTTCTCCCACTTAAAAAGATGAGAGAGGCCTGTAATTTTCATCATGGGTATACCTCAACTATGAGAGACAAAATGAGAAAAAAAAATCCAGAACATCTCATCTCATTATCTCTAGCCGCTTTATCCTGTTCTACAGGGTCGCAGGCAAGCTGGAGCCTATCCCAGCTGACTACGGGCGAGAGGTGGGGTACACCCTGGACAAGTCGCCAGGTCATCACAGGGCTGACACATAGACACAGACAACCATTCACACTCACATTCACACCTACGGTCAATTTAGAGTCACCAGTTAACCTAACCTGCATGTCTTTGGACTGTGGGGGAAACCGGAGCACCCGGAGGAAACCCACGTGGACACGGGGAGAACATGCAAACTCCGCACAGAAAGGACCTCGCCGGCCACGGGGCTCGAACCCGGACCTTCTTGCTGTGAGGCGACAGCGCTAACCACTACACCACCGTGCCGCCCTATCCAGAAAATCACATTGTCTGATTTTTAAAGAATTTATTTGCAAATTATGGTGGAAAATAAGTATTTGGTCAATAACAAAAGTTCATCTCAATACTTTGTTATATACCCTTTGTTGGCAATGACAGAGGTCAAACGTTTTCTGTAAGTCTTTACAAGGTTTTCACACACTGTTGCTGGTATTTTGGCCCATTCCTCCATACAGATCTCCTCTAGAGCAGTGATGTTTTGGGGCTGTGGCTGGGCAACACGGACTTTCAGCTCCATCCAAAGATTTTTTATGGGGTTGAGATCTGGAGACTGGCTAGGCCACTCCAGGACCTTGAAATGCTTCTTACGAAGCCACTCCTTCGTTGCCCGGGTGGTGTGTTTGGGATCATTGTCATGCTGAAAGCCCCAGCTACGTTTCATCTTCAATGCCCTTGCTGATGGAAGGAGGTTTTCACTCAAAATCTCACGATACATGGCCCCATTCATTATTTCCTTTACACGGATCAGTCGTCCTGGTCCCTTTGCAGCAAAAGAGCCCCAAAGCATGATGTTTCCACCCCCATGCTTCACAGTAGGTATGGTGTTCTTTGGATGCAACTCAGCATTCTTTCTCCTCCAAACACGACAAGTTGAGTTTTTACCAAAAAGTTCTATTTTGGTTTCATCTGACCATATGACATTCTCCCAATCCTCTTCTGGATCATCCAAATGCTCTCTAGCAAACTTCAGACGGGCCTGGACATGTACTGGCTTAAGCAGTGGGACATGTCTGGCACTGCAGGATTTGAGTCCCTGGCGGCGTAGTACGTTACTGATGGTAGCCTTTGTTACTTTGGTCCCAGCTCTCTGCAGGTCATTCACTAGGTGCCCCCGTGTGGTTCTGGGATTTTTGCTCACCGTTCTTGTGATCATTTTGACCCCACGGGGTGAGAGCTTGCGTGGAGCCCCAGATCAAGGGAGATTCTCAGTGGTCTTGTATGTCTTCCATTTTCTAATAATTGCTCCCACAGTTGATTTCTTCACACCAAGCTGCTTACCTATTGCAGATTCAGTCTTCCCAGCCTGGTGCAGGTCTACAATTTTGTTTCTGGTGTCCTTTGACAGCTCTTTGGTCTTGGCCATAGTGGAGTTTGGAGTGTGAATGTTTGAGGTTGTGGACAGGTGTCTTTTATACTGATAAGTTCAAACAGGTGCCATTAATACAGGTAACGAGTGGAGGACAGAGGAGCCTCTTAAAGAAGTTGTTACAGGTCTGTGAGAGCCAGAAATCTTGCTTGTTTGTAGGTGACCAAATACTTATTTTACCGAGGAATTTACCAATTAATTCATTAAAAATCCTACAATGTGATTTCCTGGATTCTTTCCCCCATTCTGTCTCTCATAGTTGAAGTGTACCTATGATGAAAATTACAGGCCTCTCTCATCTTTTTAAGTGGGAAAACTTGCACAATTGGTGGCTGACTAAACACTTTTTTGCCCCACTGTATGTGTGTGTGTGTGTGTGTGTGTGTGTGTGTGTGTGTATATATATATATATATATATATATATATATATGTATACACACACACACACACACACGTGTATGTATATTTTATATATATATACACACACATACACGTGTGTGTGTGTGATGTTTTATTTTTATATATATATATATATATATATATATATATATATATATATATATATATAAACATCTCACACACACACATGTGTATGTATGCATGTGTGATATGTGTGTGTGTATATAATTTTATATATATTTAATTTTTGCGGTCCGGTTTCCATCAAATCCTGCACTCTGATTAGGTGGCGAGCGGGTCTGTATCCTACGATACGGACCCCAGTTACGGACCTCTGGCGACTCACTGGTTCACAACAACAAACATAGTAGCAATTTTTGTCAACATTTATTTTCGCATTTCTCAGGAGAATAGCATTAATCTTACATCATGGATAGTGATAACGACAGTGTTCACAGCGAAAGCGAGTTTTACTACCCTGAGGAAGAAGAAATAAAAGAAAACATTTCAGGAGAAAGCTAAAAACCTGTAACTGCTGCTAACGCCGAGCAAAAACATGGCTGAATCCTGAGTGACTCCTATTTGTATAAATAGGGGACTACATCGGCGGCATAGTGCACTTGTATACCATTTGCATTTCAGCCATGAATGAGGATTCAAAATGGCATTAATTTTACATCATGGATAGTGATAACGACAGTGTTCACTGAGAAAGCGAGTTTTACTACCCTGAGGAAGACAAAATAAAAGAAACCATTTCAGGAGAAAGTTAAAAATCTGTAACTTGCTAACGCCGAGCAAAAACATGGCTGAATCCTGAATGACTCAGTTTTGTATAAATAGGGGACTACATAGGCGGCAAAATGTCTTTTTTTTTTTGGGGGGGGGGGTTCCTGCCATGGAAGTGCACTTGTATACTGAGGAGGAAGCAATTTGCATTCCAGCCATGAATGAGGATTCAAAATGGCGGCTCGGCTCGGTTTCCCCTTTCGGGTGCTCTCGTTTTCTGTTAGAATTTGGTAAAGGAAAAAAATAAATATATATTATTTTACCAGCTTAAGGTCGGTCTGTATAGTGAAATACCGTGACCTCGGCCTCGGTCAGTACTTTCAAGTACTTTCACGGTATTTCACGATATGGACCTCCCAGCTGGTAAATAACATATATGTATGGATATGTGTGTATAAAATATGAATGAGAGATGCCCCTTTTCCACCAAAGCAGTTCCAGGGCTGGTTCGGGGCCAGTGCTTAGTTTGGAACCGGGTTTTCTGTTTCCACTGACAAAGAACTGGCTCTGGGGCCAGAAAAACCGGTTCCAGGCTAGCACCAACTCTCTGCTGGGCCAGAGGAAAGAACCGCTTACGTCAGCGGGGGGCGGAGTTGTTAAGACCGACAACAATAACAAGACCGCAAAAGATCGCCATTTTTAAACAACGAGAAGCAGCAGCTGTACAAACGCGAAGTCATCCATTATTATTATTGTTGTTGTTGTTGCTGCTGCTGCTTCTTCCGCGTTGTTTTTGCTTCGATATTCGCGCCAAGGTTTATGCAAACGGAGCGACGTAACTGACGTCTACAGCGACGTAATGACGTATACAACGACGTAACTGACATATACAGCGACGTAATGATGTGTTTTCTCTTAGCACCGCGAGCGATGGAAAAGCAAGCTGGTTCTCAGCTGGCTCGCAAGTTGAACGAGTTGTGAACCAGCACCAGCACTGGCTCCGAACCAGCCCTGGAACTGATTTGGTGGAAAAGGGGTATGAGATTCCAAATGTGCATTCACTACTCTCCTCCATCATCATGCAGCAGCTGCCAACTGGGGAGGGTGAAAGTGAACATGTGCTCCTTTGAGACACATTAAGCCAGTCAAGCACTTCTTTTCAAACTGTCAGAGAGCAGCAGAACACTGTCCTCCTTGGCAGTGTAGATCTCTACCCTCTTCCACATTCTTGAGCTCATAGGTGCCTGTGATTTGGCTATCCATCCATCCATCCATCCATCCATTATCTGTAGCCACTTATCCTGTTCTACAGGGTCGCGGGCAACCTGGAGCCTATCCCAGCTGACTATGGGTGAGAGGCGGGGTACACCCTGGACAAGTGACCAGGTTATCACAGGGCTGACACAGAGACCTATGGTCAATGTAGAGCCACCAAGTAACCTAACCCGCATGTCTTGGGAAACCGGAGCACCCAGAGGAAACCCACGCAGACATGGAGAGAACATGCAAACTCCACACAGAAAGACCCTCACCGGCCACTGGGTTCGAACCCAGGACCTTCTTGCTGTGAGGCAACAGCGCTAACCACTACACCACCATGCCGCCTCCTGTGATTGGCTAGTGTCTCTGTAATTGACAGAGAAGCACGTGTATGCCATCCCTCCCACTCAGAAAGCACAATCAGTTTTGCTCCCTTAGATAAATTCTACAAATGGCTGTGGCATTGTTGGGATTTCAACTTGCAATCTGTTGCTCGGGCGTATGTGCAATGAAGAAACTTTGAGAGGAAGTAGAATAAAAATTAAAATCTAGCCTCCTCTCAGTGAAATTTAACTTTTGTTAATTGCAGTATAAATTTGCTCAAATTGCAGTTGTTTTGCCTAAAGAAAAATACAAAGCCTCCTGATGGGCCAAAAGTATAATTTGTAAGATTTCAATTATGAATTAAATTTATAATACAGATGGTTAGTTTTTATCCCCTGCTGGCCGAAAGGCCCGAAGGGGGATTGTTGTTGCGATGTCCGTCAGTTTGTCTGTCCATCCCAGGAAGGGTACTCTCCTTCTGAAATCAACTCCTCTCACAATTTTTTTTGGAGGAATTTCACGAAACTTGACCGGATTCTTTGTTATATGTCAGTAATGCGCATATTGCAATTTCGTTATTAGCAAGAAAACTTGCTAATAAAAGTGGAAGACATTGTTGCGGAAGAAGACCTGAGGAGTTGTGGCTCAGCCTAGACATAGAAGGGATCAGTTATCATGAATGTTTGATATTACAATTTGTGATCTATGAATTGTTTGTTTTTCAAATGCAGTACAGTGGAATATCAAAGGCATCGAAAATACTGACTCGCTACTTAGCGCAAAAGTTGGAACCTTTAAGGAGAGAGGGTTTAATAAAAGAAAAAAAAAGAACTATTAACTTGGTTCCAGGAGCCATACTCACTACTGCCTTTGAGGAATAATGTTGTTGGTCTTCTCGCATTACTGTCTCTACTGTGAAAGAGGCACTCCTTCAAAAGTAAATGGCTGAGCCAAAGTAGCTGATCACAAGATGTGCCTTTTGTAAACCCTGAAAAAACCATGTGAGGGGAGCAGTTGAGCCAGATAGCCTTCCCCCACCATATTTGGGGCACTTCTGTAAGTGACGTCTTAGGACAATGTAGTTGCTTTTGTGATCTATGATCTGGTGAATGCAGAACTCTTTCTGAATAGGAGTTTAACAGAATGTACTTAAAGCTACTTGAGGTAGTCATGTTCTTTGAGTCACAGCCAGTGAATCGGTCACACCGACATGACCCTGAATCAGTGTGACATTGATGAACTGCCATTAGCATTACTGCTTTGACAGCTAGTGTCGCAAGAACCAGTGTGATTTGCTGCGGACATCCCCATCCCCAGATCCTCGTTTCCTCAGGTTTGACTATTTTAGATAGAATGTAAGATGAGACTGCATTGTCTTCACACCGGCTCCGTTTTGGCTGGTGTGTGTGACCCGCTTGTGAGGGGTAGTTGTCCCGGTTCATGTCTCAACAGTTGTTTTGGTTTGAAGAGGTGGGCAGTGAAGGAGGGATCACATGATAATGATCTCATCCTTGTGAAGGGAACAATTGTTCCAATGCCTGAAAGAGAATGAGGAATGTGCTAGTATAATACAATTGACTTTGTAATGAATCTGATGTAATTGGCTTGGTGAGAGAAGTTTGAAGTCTATGGTGTGTATATTGTGATTTGATTTGTATAATTGATTAATGGTTCCTGTTTTATGAGACAGCTGTGCTTTGGTTTTGCTATTTTACATATTTCATTCACACCAATAATACTGCCATGGTGCTAATCTGATTATTCAGTCATGCTGTGAGAGTTTTCATAATGTTCATGTGTGCTCATTGTGCTGTGGGGGGGACTGTCTCTTGTGCCCTTGAGGGCTCAAACATTTCCTGACAGCTACAAATGCTTTTATTAGTTTTTGTTCTGCGCTGTTTTGTCTTAAGAGATGTAATGTGGTTGTAGCAGTGTCAGCACTGTAAACCCCATCGAATGTCCTTGGTGTGCCGACATGCCTTTCCTGGTTTGGAAATTTGCATTCCAACCCCCCCCAAGTTGTTCTGTCATTGGCTTAGTCACCCCATCATGGTTTCTTCCTATGCAGAATTGTCCAGTTGGAGGTGCTAGCTGCCTGTAGTGCAATAGGATTGGCCAGCCTGCTCTCGATGCCAGTGCTTTCATTTAAGAGGCAGTCTAGACTGCAGTGACAGGCGTTTCATGAGGAGGGAGCTGCAGGATCACACGTCACTACTCTCAACCTCACGATTTTTCTTTTCTTTTTTTTCCCCTTTTTTTCTTTTTTTTTTCTTCCCCGATACTTTTTTTTTAAGGATTATCTGATCACTCTGATGCTTTGTCATTCTTGTCTTTAGTACATCACATCATGCCATTTTCCTCATTCTTCCCAGATCATATTTAATCTGTCCATCTCTTAGTCTGTCATTTTCCAGCCCATTATCATTCCTCCCTCTCCAGTTCAAAAAGGTTTTCTCAATACTGCATTGTGTGAAGGTGAGTAGAGCAGATAATAGTTTACTGCAGTCAGTGCAGCAGTTTTTTTTCTCTGTCTCTTCGCACTTACCTTTTTCCTTGCTCCCCCTTTTTTTCCCCTCCTGTAGTGCAACAGGTACTATTTGTGCCTTCTGGATGTGTGTGAACATGTGAAACAGGAGATGAAGTACAGGTGTATGTATCATGTAGAGTTTGAGTATCACTTGTGTTCAAAGCTGCCCAGGTTTAGTCTGTCCAAGGAGAGTGAGTAGACTTTACTGTTTCTAATCTGTAATAATCATTATTTATATTTACCTTATTTTGGTACATGTTTCTTGTTAGATTAATTACCTGTGTATTTATTGATTTTGCCTAAGATAGAATTTGGTTCTTTCTAATATCAGAGAGGGTGCTAAAAGGTTATAACATTTATGACTAAATCTGTATAATAAATTGCAGTACTCTCAGGGTTATGGCAAAGGGGCAGTTGTGAAAGGGCATGCATGTCTTTAACCTTTGTACATAAATCGGTAAGCCACGTGTAACTCGTATGCAGTCATATGTAGCATTGAATGATTCATAAAATATCTCCGCTTAATGCAATGCAATCTGAGCTTGTCTTATCTTTTTGTTATGACTATGATCTCAAAACAGGGATTATAATTGTTATGTAATTAATTTAAGACACATTGGCATCTTGACAGGATTCAGCACAATTGGCAGCACTTGGTTTGTCCCTTCAGTTCCATTTCACAGTAGAAAAACGATGTCCAGTGTCACCCAAATGTTGGTATTTTTGTATTGAAACAACCCAGTAATAGCCTTTTTTAATTTGTACCCAATGAATGGCTGAGCAAAATGTTAGGCTGAGTCATACTTCATGCCACAGCACTGTTGAATTGTTGGTTGCATTGTAATTTTCTGTAACAGCACAATTCTATCAACTGCAGAGCAGATTACAGGTGCGTATTAATCTCCTTCTTCTAAAATTCCCCCATTTCCACTCACACTGAAAACTGTATATTTTACGTTATTATACTGTAATGGTGTCATGTGGGAATGGGAGGAAAATGGCAAAGTTAAAAGGTTAATCTTCCATCTGTCGACCTAGTAACATTTTACTGAAATCTTTTGCCATGGCTTCAGTGTGAATCAGAACCATCAGATTTACGTGTTGACAATTTGTGATGTTGCTCCTGGTGACATAAATGATGCAGTGATATTGTGATGGCACTACTCATACTGCCTTGATGTAAAGCACATGGTGGCAAACGTAAAACAACAAGCCAAGAAAACATTGGCAGATACAGCATGAGCACCGTATCCACAGGGGATGCTTTCCAAGATATAACACGGATAGCCAAAACTGAATAGGAGCTAATCATTTGTAAAAAAAAAAAATGTCATGTACATGCATATTTATGATGGTTTAATTTATAAACTAAACACAATGACCTCAAAATAGTAGCAAAGAATAAAATAAGTTATAGAAATATACTGTAATAAGTTGTGTTCTCCCCCCAGGATTCTGACATTTCCACTTAATGTTTATCATAGGGGGCGGCACAGTGGTTAGCACTGTTGCCTCACAGCAAGAAGGTCCTGGGTTCGAGCCCAGTGGCCAGCGAGGGCCTCTGTGTGGAGTTTGCATGTTCTCCCCATGTCTGTGTGGGTTTTCTCTGGGTGCTCCGGTTTCCCCCACATTCCAAAGACATGCAGGTTAGGTTAAATTGACCGTAGGTGTGAATGTGAGTGAATGGTTGGTTGTCACTGTGTTAGCCCTGAGATAACCTGGCAACTTGTACAGGGTATACTGCGCCTCCCACCCATAGTCAGCTGGGATAGGTTCCAGCTTGCCTGTGACCCTGTAGAACAGGATAAGCAGCTACAGATAATGGATGGATGTTTATCATGGTTGAGGTCCAGAGACAAATGCAAGTGTGAAAACCTTTTGTTTACCCAGGATAGTCAAAGCAACAAAAACCACAAGGCATGAAAAATACAACGAGCATCGGCACAGAAAATAAAAACAAATGTAAGACAAACTAATAGAAGCTGGGTTAGATAAGGCAAGTAATAAGTGAAAGCAGGTATGCATGGTTATGTGGGAACTGACATTCGAGGGGTCATGCTTGTGCGCTTGAGTGAGTCGGTGGATACGACGGTCCAACTGTATAAGCAAAAATGTTATAAATGGCCATTGTTTGAACAAAACAAATGCTCCGACACAAGACGACAACTCTCTTTCAACAGGGACGTGATGCAGCTCGACTTGTGCCATGTTGCTAACTAGCTAACGTCTCATCTTGGGCTTTTCACAGCAATTGACTGGCTACCTCATCAGTTATCCACCATATCTGGTCCCGCATGGTTCATGCTTCATAGCATTCTGTTAAATACAGTCAGGTGGGAATATATGATATCTGTTGCTTTTTCTTTCTGCAAGATTGAGTGGGACTGAATTTTTATCAACGATTCAGTATTGTTTTTACCACCTATAATGATGGATTTCATATGAGAAAAGGGCTTATATTATTTAAAGTATGTCAGGACTTTGAGGTAAAGCTGTGCCTTTAAGTTTTGTAATGCGGCAAAGTCTTCAGGACCTCATCTTGTTTTATGCCATTGTAACAACTTTGAGAGCGGGTAATGAGGAACTGGAGACAGGTACTGCAATGCAAGGTGCGCTTTAATTTTATTTACACTCTTCAGTGACTTCTACCACGTAAGCGCACTATACACACAAACACGCACGACGGGGTGATCTAGCTCTCTCTCCCATTACTGGCTATCTGAAAGATGCACAGAGACACATGTTAATAGACAGCCAGTAATTGGACACAGGTGTATCTGGTCACATGTTACCTGCTGGTTCAACCTGACTCCTCGCTGATCACCGCCAACGCTCGACCACACCCTCGCTGCTACAGCCGTGTATACTGAATCCTATTTAGATTTGGTACATAGACAGATTATCCAGAGAATAAAAATCATGCACTTTCAGGGAAAATAAGGTTGCATCTAGCACCCTTGAGTGATCTTTGGTTTGTGTCTCTGTGGAAAAGCTCTTATTGGATAGGGTTTTCCTTTCATGGATGGTTCCAAATAGAAACCCTTTAGGAAGCTAAGAATATTCAAAGCCAAATGCTATCCAAAACATCCTTGAGAAATGCATTTTGTGTGTGTGTGTGTGTGTGTGTGTGTGTGTGGTTCCACTTTCAAGTCATAAAATCCTGCTCATTTTTTTGCCAAGTTAAGGTGTACGGAGATATTCAACCTTTAAACAGCTAAGTACTGATAAAAATTTGTGTCCACCACAGTTTACACTCGTAATGGAAATTTGTCAATATACAATGTGTGACCTGAAAATGTACATTTAACTTTTTTAAAAACATCCTCTTATGACACCAAATGGTACAAATCTTCATTAACAGAAATATAATCAGAGTTCAGTAGTTAATCATACTGGATAATACAGCACTGTGGCATTGAATCTTGGCATATATTGAGAGAACTGGTAACACCCAGACCTTGTGCCATGAAAAGATCATTGTGCCATTGTGACAGGATGTTGTGTACTCAAAGGCATAGGCTACTTGTGGCTTGGTGCTTTTGTGCACTGCATTGTATGTTTATGAAAAAGCAGCTTTGATGACTCTGCAGCATGAACATTGGAATGTCACCGAACCTGATCCTTTTAAAGCACATTTGGTATCAACAGCCATGTGATGTTTATATGAGAGATTCTGTAGATCACCTGACTTCTGCACACGAAATGTAAATGCTCTTACCTTGTTTACCTTTAATTCCCTTTAAACAAAAGGTTTAGTGTTTCACAAGAACATGCTATAGTTCCTGCCTGAATTAACTAAAATAGAAAGGATGCAGTAATTTGTTGTTGCATTCAGTACACATCTTTTGAGGATTTTTCTGAATGTAGCATTGATTTAACATTTCGCTCAGGAACACCAAGTATAATCCCCTGTGGTGACTGGTGACCTTTTGGTACTGTGATCTTTCAGCTCTGATTGTCTATTATAGATTCATATGAACACTAAACTGACGTCAGATTTACATGAATTGTATTTGGGAATAACAGGTTGTTAACATTCATTCCTGAATAATCAGGAAGTGATTAAAATCAGTGCTTCCTACAGGTTATTTCCTAAAGTGAAATGATATACAGTATCAGTCAAAAGTTTGGACACGCCTTCTAATTCAATGTTTGCTTTATTTTTATTAAATTAAGACACTTCATGTCTTAGTGATGATGACCCTTTACATTTCTCTTTACTTAGTTGAGCCGTTCTTGACTTCATATGGATTACTGCAGTTGTGGAGTAGGGCTATTTTCTGTATGTTTATTATTTACTGTTTATCTCAAATGTATTAAGAAGGTAAGAAATTGCACTAATTAACTTTTGATGAGGTACACCTGTTAATTGAAAGGCATTCCAGGT
Source organism: Neoarius graeffei (assembly GCF_027579695.1). Classification (NCBI taxonomy): domain Eukaryota; kingdom Metazoa; phylum Chordata; class Actinopteri; order Siluriformes; family Ariidae; genus Neoarius; species Neoarius graeffei. Next base: position 56,497,970 of record NC_083578.1, on the reverse strand, counting down.
GACTACCTCATGAAGCTGGTTAAGATGATGCCAATAGTGTGCAAAGCATCAAGGTAAACGCTAAGTACTTATGTTTTGATTTTTAACACTTTATTTATTTATTTATTTATTTATTTATTCTCCCCCTTTACCTCATAATTCCATAGTTTTGATATCTTCACTATTGTTCTACACTGCAGAAAATAGTCAAGATACAGAAAAACCTATGAACAAGTCCAAACTTTTGACTGGTACTGTATACACCATTCTTTATAGAATTGTAATAGAGCATCTGATTAAAATTTTTTTTTTTGGACTTCGTTTATACATACAAGTAAAATTTTTAAAGAGCATGTTTAAAAAAAAAAAAGTTGCCTTCACGAAGGCTGCCTTGACTACAGTTTGTTAGTAGGTCTAGATCACAGATTTGGAAACTTTTCTGCAGCCAGTGACCCTTTCCACAGACCGAGATCTGTTGTATCTAACTATTAATCTAGCTATTCAAATATTAAACTCGTTTGTGTAATGTCATCATGTCATCATGTCATAATGTCATCATCTTTACTCTTATGGCAGCAATAAACATTTATTCCTAAGCATTCTGCCTTCAGAATGCAAACAAGTTACAGCATGTGAAAGTGGTTTATATAAAATGGGTTATATATTAACAGTAGTTAATATACAAACTTTTTTTTTTTTTTTTAATCAAAAACAGTTTGCCAGTATTTAAACTTGGACAAATTTATTTTGGTTTAGTTTAGTTTAAAGCATTTCAGTTCAATGATCAGCCCAAAAGCTATTGTTCTTATCAGGGCCGGTTCTGCCCTAATCTGGACCCGGGTGCAACATCGCGCAACACCCCCCCCCCCCCCCCCCCCCCCCAAAAAAAAACAAAAAACCACACACCAGTCTAAATCAGGACAACCATCACATAACTATAACTATAAACATTTTACATCAACTATTTTAACTAAATGGGCTATAATAAATGAGCCTGCAGCCACGGCGGGCTGCCTTAAAAAGTAACCATTTGCCCTACCTTAAAACTCGTTTTGCATTTTCTGCCTCCTTTTTTGTATTTTCGACCCTGCGTTTTTCTTTCCTTTTCTGAAAACCCGATTTGTGTCCAGACATTTTGTTCTGCTACCAACGAACTAACTCGTCAGGTCTCGGCTCTCGAGCCCGCGATGATTCCCGTGGGAGGGGCAACAATTGATACATTTTTACAAACAGCCAATAAACAGCCAATAGGGAGGCTGCAACGTTCAGGCGCTCCTTTGCTCAGAGACACTCAGTAATGCACTTATTCAGGAACAGAGAGAACTCTTTATTTTGTCTTATTTTTTGGGGCCCCTCTCCACACCAGTCCCGGGTGCAAATGCTACCGTTGCTACCCCTCCAGAACCGGCCCTGGTTCTTATGGTAGTGGAGAGAGCTGTCTAACACATTACTCCAAAATCGCTCATGGGTGCTTAGGTTGAGATCTGATTACTCCTCAAACCATTCGGATTGTATGCCCCATGTCAGCGCCACCACTCCCCCACTCTGAGGGAAACTATGGATTTAATTATGAAGCATGCAAATAACCATAGTGAAGGCTCACTCACAACCCGCTGTACGTGCTACTATGGGCGGTCTACGGTAAAAACTTTGGCAAAACTGTGCTTGAGACTTGTACGACACTTGCGTGTGTTCAGCACCGTAGAAGGTCGCAGACTGGCTGTGGAGACTTTTGGTCCTGCACATGCAAATTCTATGGGTCTTGTGAAAAATCAAGAATGCATACACTATGTACGGGTCCCGTATTCCTTTTGTACACCTGAACCAAGTCAGCAGCATGGCTAGTAGGGGCTTTGCGATGACCGTAAGATGCACGAGCGATGCACAGTCATTGTACAAGTGACGTGCCTCAGAAGTACTACACAAGTACTCCACACTTGCTATTTGTGCGGCCCCCAAGACAGAAGTACATCTCACTTTCTACTCCTATGTGTGGCATGTGCGCAGCGCATGCGACACGAGGGGCAAGACTCTGGGTATATATATTAGGGAGGAACCATGGAACCGATCATGTAACGTGTAGCATTGTAGAAGGGAAGAAGATGGCTGTTGCCATACCGCCGCAACGACTGAGGGAGTTGGATGCTTATAGGCAGATGATAGAAGCTGAGGAGCAGCACGAAGCGTTATATTGTTCTTTAGCCGAAAGACAGATGCAGAATGCTGCAGACACGCTGGTTTTATACCCACTCCTGGCTTGCGTCACACGCAAGTCATGAGTGATTGTCACGTGCTAATCACGTGCATCACACATGCTTCACAAGTGCGGCCCATACTCCTAGTGCAGGAAACTGGTAAAATGCAAGTCACACGCACTCCACACTCACTGACACACACTGATCATGTGTGTCAGACATACGCTTTCCACGGGCTAACGGCGCAATTTTTCCCACGCCTCAAGGAAGTCAGGCGTGCAACCTGTACTTGACAAGTACTTTGCCCGTACTCCTCCCCCAAACTTTCCCCTGGGTTCACTGCAACCCTGCGGCACGGCTTCGAGCTACCAAACCCTGCGACCCGTGCGTGTCAAACACTTATGGCGGGTTGTGAGTGTGGCATGAGATGTAGATTTGGATTAGGTTTGATGAATACGTAACTAATAATTGTATGCTACAAGTATAGCTTGACACGTGTAACTAAGATAAACTTTATCCTTATGTTGCTCACACTGTGCTAAAAATGCTTTGCAGCATCACATATTGTTGAGTGATGATTACTGCCTTCCCCAGTGATAAAGATGTAGATTGTAGTAAATGTAGTTTTATGGAAACCTATGAACTTCAGTTTTACACCAATAAAGGAGGAAGTTCATAGTTTTTACATAAAACTACATTTCTGATTTCCACAAACATGGTCTGACTGCAGCTGACGCATAGTAGCATATTTACAGTCCTCCCATGTTTCAGTGACTGTGACCCAATAATAATCCTGGTGAAAGCAGGAAGCTGTATTAGTGTAAGTGGGTAAAGGGTACTGATAGCCACAGTTTTGCTTAGGCTGGAGCATGGCCATACTGCTGGGGCTGAATTTGAATGCCAGTTCTAAAATCCTGCTGAGAAGCCAACATGAGGTGCAAATTTTGTACATTCCTCCTCTGTTGATAGCAAATTTCCATTAAGGATCAAATATTAATATGCTTGTGTTTTATAAATGTGTTTGGACATTTTAGGGTTTGCTTGAAAGGGTCATTCTAAAGTTGTTAGGTTTAGACTGAGATAACGGTCATTTGAAGTTCATCTCCCTTGTCTGACGAACACACACACCAACCACCACCTGTTTCTCCAGCTTTCTGGCTTTTTGCTCTTCTACAGTGTTTTTATCTATGTAATACATGCTGCTTCATGCATGTCCGGTGCTCCACAATAATTTCTTTCTTTATTGTTTTGACAGCTGAGGACTTCTTGGTCAACGGGACACAAAGAAATCCAAACAATGGAATGCCCTATCCTGCCTGCATTGCTCACAGCTTCAGAGACTTCTGAGGTTAAACGGCTTAGTTAGCAGTGTACCTCTCCCCCCTAGAACAAACACAGCCAGGGGAAGAAGAGTGTCAAACAAAAAAAGGGGCTTTTTTTTCTCTTTGAAAACAAAGCACCTTACTTTGTTTCATTTAGTGCTCCAGAGCTGTTTAATTTTATTTTAATCAAATTTAAGAACAGATACCAAGATGGATTTATCGTCATATCTATGGATGGTTGTACTTGGCTTCATCATCGCCTTCATCCTGGCATTTTCAGTGGGAGCCAACGACGTGGCAAACTCCTTTGGCACAGCAGTGGGCTCAGGAGTGGTCACATTGCGCCAGGCTTGTATCCTGGCCTCCATTTTTGAAACGCTGGGCTCCATGCTCCTTGGCGCCAAAGTGGGTGAGACTATTCGGAAGGGGATTATAGATGTCAGCTTGTACAATGACACTGTACCCATATTGATGGCAGGTGAGGTCAGCGCCATGGTCGGTAAGTTATTTTATTTATTTTTTTATTTAAACTAAATTAATTACGACCTAAAATAATGAATTGGGATTAAATGTGAAAATGTAAAGCAAATAACCAAACTGAATTTACTTTCTTTTTTAACTATGGACTGCCAATATTCTGCAGTAGAGTAAACACATAGTCATGTTATTTGAGGGCTGACTGATACTCCATTCAGATGCCAAGTTCTTGAACGGGGTCTTTATTTTCCCAGGAAATGTACACTAACTGATCCAGGAATGAAAGTGTAATGAGAGAATGTGTTGGACTACGCAGCATGATTCTTTCTTGTTTGTTTTCATTAACAAGTTTCTTCTTTCAATGTTTAAATATATTAAATAGTGACAGTATAGTGTATAAACTTAAGAAACAAGAGGGGAAGCATGTGGTTGAGAGACTCCCTGCCTGTGTGAGTTTCATGTATCACCTTCTTTCTCAGGGTCTGCAGTTTGGCAGCTCATTGCCTCATTCCTTAAGTTGCCCATTTCTGGAACCCATTGTATAGTGGGGTCTACTATCGGCTTCTCTATGGTAGCCATCGGCACCAAAGGAGTACAGTGGATGCAGCTAGTCAAAATCGGTATGATTTTAAACTGAGCCATATTTACTTGAGAACTCAATAGCTTTTTACAAATACATTAACTATGTACACTACTGGTCAATAGTTTGGACACACTTTCTAATTCTATGTTTTGTTTTGTTTTTTAATTATCCATCCATCATCTGTAGACGCTTATCCTGTCCTACAGGGTCGCAGGCAAGCTGGAGCCTATCCCAGCTGACTATAGGCGAGAGGTGGGGTACACCCTGGACAAGTCGCCAGGCCATTGCAGGGCTGACACATAGAGACAAACAACTATTCACATTCACACCTATGGTCAGTTTTTAGAGCCACCAATTAGCCTAACCTGCATGTCTTTGGACTGTGGGGGAAACCGGAGCACCCAGAGGAAACCCACGCAGACATGGGGAGAACATGCAAACTCCACACAGAAAGGCCCCCGTCGGCCGCTGGGCTCGAACCCAGAACCTTCTTGCTGTGAGGCGACAGTACTAACCACTACACCATCATGCCGCCGTGTTATTTTCTACATTGTTGAATGATGCTGAAGGCATCAAAACTCTGAAATAACACATGAAATTATCTCATCTCATCTCATTATCTCTAGCCGCTTTATCCTTCTACAGGGTCACAGGCAAGCTGGAGCCTATCCCAGCTGACTACGGGCGAAAGGTGGGGTACACCCTGGACAAGTCGCCAGGTCATCACAGGGCTGACACATAGACACAGACAACCATTCACACTCACATTCACACCTACGGTCAATTTCGAGTCACCAGTTAACCTAACCTGCATGTCTTTGGACTGTGGGGGAAACCGGAGCACCCGGAGGAAACCCACGCGGACACGGGGAGAACATGCAAACTCCGCACAGAAAGGCCCTCGCCGGCCCCGGGGCTCGAACCCAGGACCTTCTTGCTGTGAGGCGACAGCGCTAACCACTACACCACCGTGCCGCCCACATGAAATTATGTAGTAAGCAAAAATAGTCTAAACAAAATGTTTTCTATTTTAGATTCTTTGGAGTAGCCACCTTCTGCTCTGATGACAGCTGTGCACACTCTTGGTATTCTCTCATCCAGTTTCATGAGATAGTCACATGGAATGATTTTCCAGCAGTCTTGGAGTTCTCTTACATGTTGAGCACTTCTTGGCTGCTTTTCTTTTACTCTGCAGTCTAATTCATCCCAAACCATCTTAGTTGGGTTTAGGTCAGGTGATTTATGGAGCCCAGATCATCTAATGCAGCATTCCTTCACCCTCCTTGTTAGTTAAATAGCCCTTACATAGCCTGGAGGTGTGTTTTGGGTCACTGTTCCATTGAAAAACAAATGATGGTCCCACAAAGCATAAATCAGATGAGATGGCATGTCATTGCAGAATGCTAGTTAAGTGTGCCTTAAATTTTGAATAAACCACCAATAGCATCACCAACAAAGCTTGTTGTGTGCGAGCTAGCCAACAACTTTCATTAGTTGTTCGACAGTGTTTAGCAGCAGCAAATTGCTTTCCTCCTCTGTATACAAGTGCGCTTCCATGGCAGGGAAAAAGAAACTACCACTGCTGCCTATGTAGTGCCCTATTTATACAAATAGGAGTCATTCAGGATTCAGCCATGTTTTTGCTCCGTGTCATGGCTGAATCCTGAATGACTCCTATTTGTATAAATAGGGCACTACATAGGCAGCAGTGGTAGTTTCTTTTTCCCTGCCATGGAAGCGCACTTGTATACAGAGGAGGAAAGCAATTTGCTGCTGCTAAACACTGTCGAACAACTAATGAAAGTTGTTGGCTAGCTCGCACACAACTGTTAACAGTGACAGCGCGCACTGATCGCTATTGAGAGAAAGTAGCCCCAAGCAATTACAAGGTGTGACTTTTTGGACTACAAGGGTTTTGTTATGCTAATAAATCACTCATTCGAACACGAGCTGTTTTGAGAAGAAAAACGTGTTACTTTGCAGACCCCAGGAAACCTGCCGGAACTACTTGTGCACTGACCAACACTGTACAATATCTAGGCTCACAGAACACTGTCGGGGGTAAGTCAGTGTGGATGCACGACACTGCTGACGGGGATACCATATAGATTCATGTCAAAAATCCCGAACTATCCCTTTAATGTAGGATCTAATCTGAGTTGCTATTAATTAATGATTTTCTGAGGCTGGTAACTCTAATGAACTTATCCTCTGTAGCAGACAGAAGTCTTGGTCTTCCTTCCCTGGGACGGTCCTCACAAAAGCTAGTTTGATCAGAGCTTTTGATGGTTTTTGCAACTGCACTTGAAGATGCATTCAGAGTATGCAATTTTCTGGACTGACTGAACTTCGTGTCTTAATGATGGATGATGTTTCTCTTTACTTAGTTGAGCGGTTCTTGACATAATATGGATTACTACAGTTGTGGAATAGGGCTATTTGCTATATTTGTATTATTTACTATTGACTGATCTCAGACACATTAAGAAGGTCAAAAATTGCACTAATTAACTTTTGACGAGGCACACCTGTTAATTGAAAAGCATGCCAGGTGACTCCCTCATGAAGCTGGTTAAGATAATGCCAATAGTGTACAAAGCATCAAGGTAAACGGTGGCTACTTTGAAGAATCTAAAATATGACACTTATTTTTTAAAATAAAAACACTACTTGTTTGCCACATAATTCCATATATCTTATTTCATAGATGTGATATTGTCATTGACCATTTTATACATTGTAGAGCAAAATTAATAAAATCCTGTGAATGTGTAGATGTGTCCAAACCTTTGATTGATACTGTACATTGTATTGTATTGCATTGTTCCTATCAGTATAGCGTTTGCCTTCTTGTTATGAAATAACTGAAATAATTTGTCTGCTTTAGTTGCCTCCTGGTTCATCTCTCCTCTGCTATCAGGCCTCATGTCTGGCCTACTCTTCTATGTCATCGGATATTTCATTCTTAATAAAGTAAGTTTAAAGCCACATGTTTTCAGAATTATCTCTGCTGTAGGTACTTGTCTTATATATTTTGTATGTATTTTTGTATGTACAGTGACACAATTTTCATGCTTTTGCCTCTTTATACCACCACAATGGATTTGAAATGAAGTAATGAATATGACTGAAGTGTACAGCTTTAATTCAGGGGGTTTAAGAAAAATGTGTCAATGGAAAAAAACCTCAAATTTTAAAAAAATAATTTCAGGGAATAATATAAAATAATTAATAAAAAGTGGTACAGTATGTCCCCTTCTAACAGTCTTAAACAAGTTTATAATAAACACTAATAATAATTGCCACGGGCTTGGAACATATGAGACATACTGGTTTTGAACTGCTTGTGGGAGGAATGAACATAGTCTGTCCATTCGTGATTAAAAGCTCTGTTTTTGCTGTCTTCTCTTTTTGAGCATGCCATGTGAAATTACTTTTTTCTATTTCTCTGACGTGTGTGTGTGTGTGTGTGTGTGTGTGTGTGTGTGTGTGTGTACGTACTTGCTACATATTGAGGACAAGAATACCTTTTTTTTTTTTTTTTTTTTTAAATAACCAACAGAGGACATTTTTTGGGAAGTGAGAACATTTTTGCTACTCCTAAATGAAGAGTAGCAAAAATGTTCCCACTTCCCAAAAAAGGTCCTCAAAGGGCTGTTTTGAGGGTTAAGACTTAATTTTTTAGGGTTCATGTTAGAATTGGGTTGAGGTTAGGGTTAGGCATTTAGTTGTGATGGTTAAGCTTAGGGTAAGGGGATAGAGAATGCATGAAATCAGTGAGGGCCCCCCCCCCAAAAAAAATGGCAGTACATGTGCACACATCACTCACTGACTCAAGTGCTTAACTCAAGGGCTGCACAGATTTGACTGGCCAAAGAAACTTGTAGCCTAATTACTTTTTGTAAATACTTACATTTTCCTCATCTGCAGTTTTGCTACAGACAGTTGCCACTGATCCTTCTTTTAGGAACAATTTCGTTGCCGGTCCTGTGTTGAACTGGCCCAGTCAGCCTGTGTGATTAGCAAACGCACAAGTTCATGCTGACAGTAGATGAGACATTGCCATAAAAATTCAAGCCACTTGACTTTTCTGTCCTCTGAGGCTGGGAATTGATGTAATGAGAGATGCTGCTCTGTGCAGCAGACAATAGAGAACTTCCCATGCTTGGCTTGCTTCAACATAATGGTAGTGGGTCTAGTGCTTGCAAGAAAAAAATGGTGCACCTGTGCGATGGCGTTTCTCAAGCTGTGGGTGGAGATACTCAGTTGGGGGTGGTATCATTCTGTTGAGCACCCCTTTCTACATAGGCAGCCCAAAAGAAACCGACTGGGCAATATCTCATCTCATCTCATTATCTCTAGCCGCTTTATCCTGTTCTACAGGGTCGCAGGCAAGCTGGAGCCTATCCCAGCTGACTATGGGCGAAAGGCAGGGTACACCCTGGACAAGTCACCAGGTCATCACAGGGCTGACACATAGACAACCATTCACACTCACACCTACGGTCAATTTAGAGTTGCCAGTTAACCTAACCTGCATGTCTTTGGACTGTGGGGGAAACCGGAGCACCCGGAAGAAACCCACGCGGACACAGGGAGAACATGCAAACTCCACACAGAAAGGCCCTCGCCGGCCACGTGGCTCGAACCCGGACCTTATTGCTGTGAGGCGACAGCGCTATCCACTACACCACCGTGCCGCCCAGTGGGTAATATGTCCCCTTTTAATACATGTATGCAAATCCTTTGCAGTCGATGACTGCCAGAAGACTGGAACCCATGGAGATCACCAAATGGTGAGTTTCCTCCCTTGGGATGTTTGCCAGGTTTTTACTGCCTTCAGTTGCTGCTTGTTTGTAGGTTTTTCAATCTTCAGTTTTGTCATCAATGAAAAGCATGGTTGATTGGGTTGAGGTCAGATGACTGACTCAGCCATTTACAAGCATTCCATTTCTTTACCTTAAAGTGCATATTCTGGACCAATTTCGTGTTTTTTTTTTTTGTTTGTTTGTTTGTTTGTTTTTTTTATATGAAAGTATGTCCCTTTACACACTCATCCAGAAGGGTAATTTTGCACAAGGCCATCTGTCTACAGCAGAAAAAAATAAAATAACAAAACGCGTCTGGAAAAATCCCAAGGGAGTCTGGAGCCAGATTCGTGACGTTATCTGTGGAAGCGCGAGCTTTCCATGGTTTAAGTGCACAGCCTGTGTAGACCAAGCGCTCCCATTTCTCTCTTATTGTCCGGTCTTTTGGAAAACGATGAGTACTAATCCCATCAAGATTGGTGTTGCTACACCCTCCTACGATACATCTGTTAACCATTTTAATAATTACGCGATAACATTGAAGAAATTTGCAGAAAACCACCAGGTCGTTTTCTCATAAACAACCCAGCGCTGATGTAGGATTCAGAGGGAGGCGTCCCGCAGGTGATGTCACGAAAACCAATGTTTGCCGGAAAATTCAAATGCCAAGTTTTTTCAGAGGCAGACCAATTCGCCTCAAATGGCTTGATTTCAACTGAATTTTTCTGGTATTGCGCAAGGTAAAAAAAATTGCAGAGAATGCAGAATGTTACAGATATTTTACCAAAGTTTAATATAAAATAGGAGAATTACATTGATCTTGCTCCTGAGTTTACCCGTGATATGCACTTTTTAAGAAGCTCTTGAGTTGCTGTTGCAGTACGTTTGGGGGCAATTATCAATCTGTACTGTGAAGTGCCATGCTGTCGGTTTTGCAGTATTTGACAGAATCTGAGCAGAAAGCATAACTCTGTACACTTCAGAATTCATCCTGCTACTTCTGGCAGCAGCCGTACAAGCCCATGCCATAACACTGCCTTCACCATGTTTGACAGATGATGTGGTTTGCTTTGGATCACAAATCCTTTGTTTAGTTCTCCATACTCTTCTCTTCCCATAATTCTGGTACAAATTAATCATGGTTTCATCTGTCCAGAGAATCTGGTTTCAGAACTGAGCAGGCCTTTCTTTTGGTTTTTTAAAAGATGCTTGTAGCAAAGTCAAATTTGCCCTTTCTGTTATTGGCTCATCTGGCTGACAGGCGATGAGCTTATGCCATCATGTGTTGTCCAGCATTGTCCACATTTCACGAAAATTGCTTCTTCTCTCTCAATTCTTCACCAATTATTTTATTTATATATTATTATTATTATTATTATTATTGTTATATAATTTTTAAAATTCTTTTTGGCAGGAAGGTAGGTCTGTCTGGGGTGCATATAGCATCTACCCAAATTTGCATAATTTGCAATTAATAATGAAGATATCAAGTGATCAAGCCCTAGTGAGCAGTTTCCACACACGTCGCTTCTTCTCCCTCAATTCTTCACCAAATTTGATTATTTCTGGTATGAAGGTAGGGGTACCTAGGGTGCATTTAACTTCTACCCAGATTTGCTTAGTTACAATTATTAATGAAGTTATGGACTAATTAAGCCTTAATGAGCAGTTCAACAAAAATCGCTTCTTCTCGGTCAATTCCTCACTGTTTTGGATTCTTTCTGGTAAATAGGTTGGTATCCCTAGGGTGTGTGTATATAGCTTCTATATAGTGTATATAGCTTGCAACATGTATTACGCAAGGTGGCCCACTTTAGATCGTTCTTTCTGGAGTAGACAGGGCCGGAGTGAGCTACGCCGTCATTGAGGGTCTTGTTGAGTGTTACCAGTGGTTTTGCATCTTGAGGTATTTATCCTTTTCCTGAAGGTGTCCCTTGATTGTAGACTTTGACAATATGTCTACTTCTTCCAGAGTGTTCTTGACTTGGTTAGATGTTGTGAAGGCAATCATCCAGTTTAGCTGTCTTCCGTGGTCTTCCAGGCCTTTTAGTTTTGCTGAGCTTGCCAGTGCAGTTCTTTTTAACATGCATGAAAATCCCTCACCTTTCGGCGAAATTTGCCGTTTTGAAACCAGAATGGGTGACCTACGTGAATCGTGTAGATCCGATGAGAAAAAAAATTGGGGGGGGGGTTGATATTGACCCAAAGGGCAAGGAGGTCGCTTCGCACCCATAGACAGTTCGTGCCGGTTTGCGCCTCCTCCTCCTGCTTTGATATTGACGCCATAGCGACGAGTACATCTCACTGCGAAGGGCAAGCAGCATCATTTCGCGCCTCTTCTCCTGCTGGCCAGAGCGTGCACACATCAGTCAGAGTGCAGACCAGACCGCTGGAAGCTGGATTGAGTCATCAGACTGAATTTCCTACTTTTTTCAAACTTTCCTGATTTGCCATCAAAACAAACAAAACTTCCGGCTTGATTACGTCAGCATTCGAAAGAGGGCGCGCGCGTCTTTTGACAATCCCTGTGTCCGAAATTGCTCGCTACTCACTATAGAGCAGGGGTGTCAAACCTGATCCATAAAGGGCCGTGTGGCTGCAGGTTTTCATTCCAGCCATGCAGCAGCACCCTGATTTGGCTTATTCAATCAACTGACACACCCACCCTTTAATCAAGGGTGGGTGTGGCTGCAAGTATTTGACTGTGTGAAGACAGTTCAGTTGATTGAATGAGCCAAGTCAGGTGTGCTGCTGCATGGCTGGAATGAAAACCTGCAGCCACAAGGCCCTTTATGGATCAGGTTTGACACCCCTGCTATAGAGGGATTTCACTGACGTCACCCGAAACCGGAAGTAAACAGACCCTGCGCCATTTTGGAAAACCAACAAACTCGTGATTAGGGGGAAATAACGGCAGCGGTATGTGAACTCACGAGAATAAAGTGCAGTGGCAAACAACTTAAACAAACAAATCTGAGCTGTTTTATTTATGATTTATTGGCCCAACAGTAGACTTAAAAGAAACCTGTGTGAGACTTGGCAAAAAACTGTGGATATAATGGATAAGTCTGTGCATGATCTGCGGACACTTTGAGGTAAGCAAACGCAAGAAATTCAGATTTAAAACATGCTAAATTGGCCCCAAGTTGATAACTGTATGAGGAGCAAGCCTCCCAGACTTCTACAATTTAATAATAATAATAATAATAATAATAATAATTTAGGATGGCTTGGGGCTTGCTCTCCCTCCTATTATATAAATAAAGCATAGTTGTTGTGTAGGCATATATCATAAATACATATGTATAATTTGGATAAATTAACCTAAATTATGGATACCTTAATAGTAACAAAAAGTATTAATTTTTCAACTGAAAAGATATATTATTAAAAGATAAATATCAACAAGATTACCTTGGCCATAACTATGTGTAGGTTATTCTTAATAACAGCTGTAATATCACGAACCAAGCCACTAACAACATAATTGTAAGCCTGTAGCCCTTTGTAGGCCTTCAAGTCATCAGCAGTGTAGGCACTGGGTGTAAACAACAAAATTTACAATGTCTGGGTAGCAAACAGATGACAGAATTGGTGTCAGGTCCTCCTTATGTTTCCATTCTCCCTTGCCCTGAGTCTTATCATATGGGTCAAACCCATCAATCACAGCCAGTTTCTCCACATACCGTGCCCTTTCTGCAGCTGGTAATGTACTAACATAACCAGAATTATCAGCCATCGTGTCACTTTACTCTCGCTCATACTTTGTTTTATATTGTGAGTGCATGTACTTGGTCTTCCAATATGGCGCACTAACAAAATCTCGTGGCGTGGTGACGTCATGCGGTAGCCCTCTATAGGGCACTGTATAGTGGAGACGCCATTTTGTAGTGCTGTCCGTGCTGAAAGAAATCAAATTAAAAGTCTCAAATTTGATTTAATAAAAGACAGCATCAAAGAAGAAAGTATTCAGCCTTGATTTAAAAAGAACTGAAAGCTGCAGGTACTTCCATATCTTGGCAGGCTGAGTGGTATGCTGGGGCACCTCTTGCCAGCAGACCAGGATATCCAGAGGGAACTTGTGCGGTTCAGTGTTGACCTGACCATCCCCAGCTTCAAGGAGGGAGAGAGCATCGTGGAGTGGTGGGGTCATGTCTTCGACAAACCAGACAAGTGCCCCTCCCTGGGTGCACTGGTTAAGTGTTGCCTCTCCATCTTTCATGGACCTAGAGTCGAGTCCTCATTTAGTCTGATGAATGACGTAATTGATTAAAGGAGTGGCAACATGAATGTGGAAACATTTAATGCAATACAGACGGTCAAGTACACGCTGATGTCCAGGGGGAAGACAGCTATGCAGCTCTTTAGAAGGGAGGATGTGAAGTTTGGGGAAGTGGACAGAACATTGTGCAAGAACATTAACTCTGCAGCAGCCACATACAAACACCAGCAGAGGGTGAACAGGGAGGAAAAGCAGCAGAGCAAGTATGGCTCTCAAGCAACTTGCAGTGCTCAGCAGGCCAAGAAACCGACTGCTGAAGGAGAGAAGCGGGCAAGGCTGAAACATGTGGCAACTCGGCGAAAGCGGGCCATGGACACACTGGTGGTCCAGGCAAATAAAAGGAAAAAATGATCACTATTCCTTGTGTGTTCCACTTTCTTCGTTCTATTATTCGCATTTTTTTCCAGGGCATAATTTCACTATAACTACATGTATTTGTACTGTATGTCCTTGTGCAAATGTCAATACAGTATACTTAGTAAGGAGGCTATAATATTTATTCTGGGGGAGGACCCCCAAACAAAATAAAACAACACCAGAGGCCACGTCACCACTCGCGCACCCTTCTCACCTTTTTCACCCCTGACCCGTTTTCATGCCTGTTTTAAGAATGTACCAAATCATTGATTTGGCTATTCCTAAAGTTCCTGCCGTGTGTGTGGGTTTTTATATTAATTCAGCCTAAAAATGGCCTTATTCACTTGCACTGACACCTTCAGATTGCATATTGAGAGTTCCAATGAACAGCTACCAAATGCTTTTAACACTTGGAATCAACTCCAGACCTTTTGTCTCCTTAATCTGACATGAAAAGATTGGAAATGGGCCACAACTGTCCATGAAATTGCTTATCAGTCAATTATCCAGTTACTTTTGAGCTTGTGAAAATAGGGGGACTATGTTAAATGTCTGTCATTCTTAAATGGTTCTTATTAAACCATTTTAAATTAAAGCTGAAAGTCTGCACTTCAGTCACATCTTGATTGCTTCATTGCAGATCCATTTTGGTGATGTACAGAAGCAAAATTATGAAATTATTTGGACCACTCGGGTTTATATATATATATATATATATATATATATATATATATATATATATATATATATATATATATATATATATAATCATCTCATTATCTCTAGCCACTTTATCCTTCTACAGGGTTGCAGGCAAGCTGGAGCCTATCCCAGCTGACTACGGGCGAAAGGCGGGGTACACCCTGGACAAGTCGCCAGGTCATCACAGGGCTGACACATACACTACGTTTACATGCACATAGAGAGAATCGAATTTCTGCCGTTGCTCGACTGAAATCGAAGTTCAAAATGCCATGTATACACCTTAATTCGGCTGAAATTGAACCGAACTTGATTTCTCGGAATCGAGCTACACGACCTAGTTTATGCGATTTCTGCCGAGCTACTTTGTGCATGTATACCCTATCGAGCTACTTGTCGAGCTACTTCCGGAAGTGACGAGACCACAAGCGGGAAACACAACAGCCTCGGTCGGCATGACAACAGTAGTAGCGAGCAGCAGAAGAGGTCAGGAGGAACAAACGAAGAAGAGAAAATGGCGATGTAGAGCTCTCTGAAGTGTGGGTGGAGCACAGAGGACGGCAGGAGAAAGCTTCTGGTACTAATAGGCTTTTTATTGTCAGACTTTTCAGTTTAACAGCCTACTTTTATTCTTGAGAGAAAAACACACGCGCGCGCTGTGTTCTAGTCCCGGGATGAGCTCTCCCCTCTGCTCTCCCTCTGCCTCCTTAAATAGGGCGCGGTTACTGGGAAGCCACACAAACACAGGTTAATTTTCCCTCAGGTGTAGTTATTCTGCCACTCACCTTCCCTGGCTCCGCCCTCCTGTCACAGACCGGCGCTTGACCACGCCCCCACTGCTACAGGCAAGCAGAAACGTGCACTTCTGGAGCAATGAGGAGACAGAGTTCATGCTCATTCAGCTTAAGGAGTTGAATATATTAAAATTCATGGACGGGAAAAAAACACGCAATGGAGAACACGGAACTGATAACTTTGTTTACACTCTTGAATAGCTCTTCTTCATGATGACAACCGGAAGTGTACCAACACGATGGGGCGTGTTGCGCCACCTGTGGCTCGAGTGCACAATGTACCTCACACAATAGCCCGATTTCATTTGTGTGCATGTAGGATTGGATTTCTCTGGCACCCTGCTGGGACCTTCAACTCGATTACCGACAGCAGCTCGATTTGGATGTGCATGTAAACGTAGTCATAGACACAGACAACCATTCACACTCACGGTCAATTTAGAGTCACCAGTTAACCTAACCTGCATATGCAAACTCCGCACAGAAAGGCCCTCGCCGGCCCCGGGGCTCGAACCCAGGACCTTCTTGCTGTGAGGCGACAGCGCTAACCACTACACCACCATGCCGCCATATACACACACACACACACACACACTAACACACACTAAAGGCTGAATGACCTAGGGCCCAATTTCCAGTAAAATGGAGTTGGGAAAGGAAAAGGCATGAGGAAATGACACAAGACCTGTAAATTAATATGCTTCCTCATTGTTTAGTGTCACTGTTGATCAGTATTCTGTGTCTTGTTGTAGGATGATCCTGTTCCAAATGGCCTCCGTGCTTTGCCCCTCTTCTATGCCTCAACTATCGGCATCAACACGTTCTCCATCATGTACACAGGAGCTCCTTGTGAGTCATCACTCCCTTAAAGGGACAGCTAATCAAATAAATGTGCTTGATCACATTCAGTGCAGAATGCTGCTGACATTGTGGTCGACACTACTCATGTTGTGTAATTGCATTATGACTGTCATGTAATCCTACAAGCACTTTTTGTTTGCAGATATGCTTCAGATAGCTTTATATAAACTTGGAAAAAGGACAAAGTCTAGTTTATTGGAAGACCATCTGTTTAACCCAAGGCGATGTGTTAATCTGCCAGGTGTGCACTCTGTTCCCTGTCGTGTCTGTACCCCGCAGTGTTGGGCCTGGAGATGCTCCCAGTATGGGCCATCGCCCTCATCACCCTGGCCGGCTCTCTGGTGTGTGCTGCTCTGGTCTGGATCTTTGTCTGCCCCTGGATGAGAAGGAAAATAGCAAGTAGGTTCACATGCTAAGATGATGATTTACAAGCTCTCCACAAATAATGTTTGCCTGCCTTTCCAAATGGTGGTTTTAGTTTAATTATCCACAGATCTATTGCAGACTGAATTTTTCAAAGTCATAAGTCAAGTGTGTTTATGCATTACAGCAGTAATGAATGTGCTTTTGTGAATGTGCTATTAATCTAGCTTTTTGAAAACCACAGAGCTTTAGCTCAGTCAGAACGAGGATAGAAGGAGAGGAGATAGAATATGTCTAGTGAGTCTAGAAAAGTAAAATAAGAGGCAAAACTGAAGGATTTGGTTAAAATTCACATTTCAGATAGTATGAGGATTTTGACCCAGGATTAAATTAATTGTCGGTTAATTAATTAATTAATTAATTAATTAATTAATTAATTAATTAATTAATCATTTCTTCCATTTTCATCCATATCACATTCCTTTATTACTACTCCCATCTGCCATAAAGAAGACTGTAATATTTGAAATGTTTTGGGTATTTAAAGCAAAATCAAGTCTAAAAACGTGGCCAGGGTTAATAGGAAATCCATTGTTAAGTAATGACCAGAACCTGGTGGTTACCATCTGTTGCACTGCTGGGAAGCTGCACAGTGGAGTATCTTTTTGCTGGCTGTGGCTTGCAGCCTCATGTTCTGGCTTAACCTGTGTCGAAATGATCACAATGAAAATAAACTCTGCAGTTGTTTATTTGGCTCTTTCACTGTTTTCTAAATGCTAAATTGATCGAGTATTGTACTCTGGCTGCAACTTTTGAAATGAGTGGGATTTGATATTTGTGTTCATTGGTAATTTTTCAAAACATTACTCTCTGACATGGCTTTAAATTCAGTACATTAACATACTGTTTGAATGTCATATGAAGGGGTGGAAGACAGATGTAATTGCTGGAAGATTTTATTAAAAGCATGCTAGCAAACGGATCCAAAATGTAAGCCAAAGGCAGAGTCGTTAAACAGGCAACGGTAATGCAAGACACAGACAGGATATAAGAGGCAAAGACAAACAGCAAAATCCAAATTGCAGAACTGTTTCCAAACCAGAGAAAGCTATTCAATAAACAAAGGTTTGGTAACATGAGACATATATGGTACATAGCATATACTTCGCAAAGTTTCTATGTAGAGAGAGTCCTTATAGGCATGTGCTGTGATTGTGCTCTAATCCAGAACAGGTGCATGGCAATTAGCTCTAATGGCACTATGCGCAACGTGCACTACTGCTCACGGAGCACATATATGTGTGGATGTGATATTTGAATTAAAAGAATGTATCATCTCCAGTATAATATGAACATTATCCAACATGTATAATTTTTTTTCAGCATCTAGATTTGGCATTTTGCATTTTATAACAATGCCAAACACCAATTATAAATGAAGGGAACACTCAGAATATTCTTTAATAGTCATCTTACTTAGAAGCCTTGCTCTCTAATTAACATTATGGTGTTATTTTGTGGGGGATTCTCCTTGCTTAATGAAGTTATACATACTGCAAAGTCTTCAGACTAATGAGACTAATGCAAAAGCAATGATTCTTTTATGCCCACCTGGCACAATGCCTGTAGGTTTTTGTGCTCAGAAAATCACATGTCCTCCTTTTGTCCATGTCCAGGTCAATTGAAAAAAGAACATGTTCTCTCACGCATCTCTGATGAGAGTCTAGATAAGATTCCTGAGGAAGAAGAGGAGGCTCCAGTGTTTAAAGAGCTTCCAGGGGCAAAGAGTAATGATGATTCTGATCTGCCCTTGACTGGGGAATCCACTGGGGAGTTAAATAGCCTGGCCAATGGTGGCACTGTCCTTCCTAACGGACGGGTGTATGGTAAGCATACAGCCATTGTGCCATCTATTTCCCATGAGTGATTGATTTGCTTAGCTGTTTGATTTAGCCCATGTGTATACACATCTTTTATTTAGGTTTTTATACTGGGACGACCTTCATTTTACCACAAGAAATGTGTTCAACACCATTTGAATAAATGTCAGTATACACGTTAAATCAGATGTACAGATGGATGATAAGTTAAAGGAAAAAAACAGCATAAAGTGTGTTAGTAAGGTGTTGGGCCACCACAAGACACCAAAACATCTTTTCTGTATGTCTTTGGAACTTCATGAAACCATGAATTGGTGTCTTGGACATCACTCTCTGCTACATTCAGTTCAAAATTTCCCATGTGTATTTATTATGGCTACTTGAATAATTGTCTGTAGTTACATAGTACTTGTTATACTGTCAGTCAGCATGTTTTGTTACTGTGTTCATTTGTTAAAATCTCATGTAAAACCATTTGTGCTTAAAGTAGGAAAAATGTTGCTGGTAGTGGTGATGCTTGACTTGCCAACTGCTCATCATATCCCACCAGGTCGCACTCACTCCATGACAAATGGCTGTCTGAAGTCGCCAGTGTCCAATGGAAGCTTTTCTTTCGATGGACATATGCGCAGCGATGGCCAGGTGTACCACACTGTGCACAAGGACTCCGGCCTTTACAAAGATCTGCTGCACAAGATCCACGTGGGCCGGCTGGAGGAAGAGCGGCCCGATGTCAGCCACCGGGTCCTGCGCCGCAACAACAGCTACACATGCTACACCGCGGCCATCTGTGGCATGGCTGTACAGCCCCTGCTGCGCTCAGAGTCAAGTGCTGCAGCGCCACCTGAGGACAGTGAGAAGCTGGTGGGTGACAGTGTCTCCTATTCTAAGAAACGTGTCCGTTATGACAGCTACTCTAGCTACTGCAACGCCGTGGCTGAGGCTGAAATTGAGGCAGAGGAGGGGGGTGTGGACGTAAAACTGGGATCCGAGAAGCACGAGTCGATGCAAGGTGCAGGAGGGGTGCTGGAGGACTGTGTTGATGAGGACAAAGAAGAGAAGGACAAGCCCCAGGTTTTTCTGCTCTTCCACTTCCTGCAGATCCTCACTGCTTGCTTTGGGTCCTTTGCGCATGGAGGCAATGATGTAAGGTAGGCTGCTTGTAATAAAGTTATCCTTATGTCTCTTTTTATTGGAAATTATAATTACTAAAAAAAAAACATCTGAAGCAAAAAATCCAATTTCAGGGATCACTTTCTGACTAAATCTGATTAAATGTATTAAACATTTTTTCTATTGAGCAGAATATTTTCTTACACGATAAACACCTGGTTAATTAAAAAATTATGAAACATTCATTCATCTTCAGTAACTGCTTTATCCTGATCATGGTTGTGGTGGATCTGGAGCCTATCCCAGGAACACTGGGCATGAGGCAGGAATTACACCCTGGTTGCTTTTAGCCAAACAACAAAAAGACCTTGATATTGTCTTAATACTCATGTTTGGTGTTGAATTATGATGTTTCTTAAGCATAAGAATGCTTTTTCTACCTGGTAGTAATGCCATTGGCCCACTGGTGGCACTGTGGATGATCTATGACCAGGGTGGGGTAATGCAGGACTCGGCCACTCCTGTGTGGCTGCTGTTCTATGGAGGCATAGGCATCTGCACTGGCTTGTGGGTGTGGGGACGCCGCGTAATTCAGACCATGGGCAAGGACCTCACGCCCATCACGCCTTCCAGGTGAGCTCGCACTCCTCCTGCCTGCATGGCCGATCTGGTGCATGAGCTTTGTTTTTCATGCTGACACAACACAAGAATTTGACTCAGTATGCATGATTTCTTCTAATTTTTTTTATTTTAATTTTTTTAACTGTCTGTTTTAAATGGTTTCTACTTTATTTTCCTGGGTTAATATTGAAATTATGGCTTTTGGTTTTTAAATACAAGCTGCTCTGACCTCTCCTATTTTCTTACAAAAGTGGCATTTTTCCAGTCATCATTCTGAGTTAGGACCCAAAGAATTTGCCTCGCCAAGTAGGTCACGGCTGTTTGTCCCATTAAAATCTAAGTAGATTAGGACAGTAAAGCTTCAGCTTTGTTGCTCATACATTAGGTTACATGTAGCTGTGGAATGAGTTCAACTTTTAAAGATGGAATGCTTGAGTAACGACAGCCATTATCACTATTTGTTCCCTCCTCATCAAACTGCCCACATCTGCTAAATTTAGCGTTACATTTGAACACTGAGCTATTATGACCTTGTGC
This sequence comes from Neoarius graeffei, assembly GCF_027579695.1. Taxonomy (NCBI): domain Eukaryota; kingdom Metazoa; phylum Chordata; class Actinopteri; order Siluriformes; family Ariidae; genus Neoarius; species Neoarius graeffei. The sequence continues at coordinate 56,477,096 of NC_083578.1, read as the reverse complement.
TCTTATGGTGACGAGAAACAAGTCGAAACAAAACACTGTCAAACAGCAGTGTCTTGAGTTTATAACTGGACAGAGTACAATTAAAATGAGCCATTTGTGTATTAAAAGCTTTTTTCCATGGCTTTTAACGTCATTCATTAAGCTGTATAAAATGCACATGCTGTTGATTTAATAGTTTTACTGTGTTTTTTTTTTTTTTAAGGTTAAGATGAACAAATCAACATGGCAAAGTGTGTTTGATTAATATCCGTCACCACTGATCAACACCATAACTATCGAAAAATGAAGAATTCTCATTGATGGAGAGCCATGGTAGGGCATATGTCCCTGACCACTAATGTTGTAGTGAAATTGAGCAGCTTTGTTATGGTAATGGACTACTTGTCAACACTACATACCCAGTAAATATACAGGGTGTCTCAAAAAAATGTACTCACACTTTGAATGACGAGAAAACCTTTATTTATGAACATAGAGTGAAATGGAATAGCTTCGAATACAGAAGACAAATGTAATTGAAGAATCATGTTCGCAAATGTTCAAACTGATGACCATTATTGTCCAGACAACGCTGATAACGCGCACCAAGGGATTCGCAAATGTCACGAAACAGGCCATTAGGAATATCGCGACATTGTCTTTCAATTTCCAATTTCAATGCATCAATTGTTCTTGGTTTGGTGCGATAAACTTTGTCTTTGAGATATCGCCACAAAAAGAAGTCCATGCTGTGATTAATTAATTACACCTGCAACACAAAAAAGGCAGCATGTTAGGGACAGTTAAAGTGTTAGTAAATTTTTTTGAGATACCCTGTAGATTAAATTATCATGATGTATTATTTCAATGGGGCAAAGGATGACCATGCAGGATGCATAATATGAAGCGGACACCTTAATGCTAATACTTACTCACTTACCATCTCTGTCAAAAAGTAGGGGCCAGTCTTGTGCCATAAAATGCCCTTTGGTGTCTTTGTCCCAAAAGGGAAATGCCTTAGAGTTAAAAGATGGAGAGAAACATGTGCAGTTGTCCATTTTTTGTGTACATGTGATGTCACACTTATCTTCCAGACTGGAAGTCTGCCATGTTGGATGATGACAACCAAGATAGTGGCGCTTCACATGCGAGTTGCTGCAATGCTTCGTGATTATTATTATTATTATTTTTGGATTTCATTACCTTTGAAGAAAGACAATGCCTACTTTGTGTGCGGGATATAATTGCAGTAATAATGCTACTCGTGACAGAGAAACAGTTCTTCAGAATTCCCAAAATAATTAAAAACTGCGACCAAAACAGATCAGCTGTCCAGAGAATGCCATACGCTGTGGTTCAAAAACATATATCGTAATGTGTAATGTAAATCCTAAAACATGCATTGACTTAACTGAGGAAAACGCTAATAACACCTGCGTTAAGGTATTAGGCAGAGACCCGTCCACCCGTAAATTTGACGGGCGATTGCCGATTTCAACGGGCAAGTATACACACAGACGGATACTGAAACGGACGATAATGCTGAAAATTTTCGCACATGAATACTCCCACATGTCATCCGATAAATCCAGTTATGTTCCGCCCACACACGGACTGGCCATCGGGAGTAGCGGGAGTTTTCCCAGTGGGCCGGTGGTTCAGCGTGGGCCGGCGGAGAAAAAAAAAAAAAAAAAAACAGTTGCGCGCTGGCCTTTAATATGATAAGCAATGTTAACAGTTTCTTTAACAAACTGTTAACATTGCTTATTACAGTTGCGCACTGGCCTTTAATATGATAAGCAATGTTAACAGTTTGTTAAAGAAACTGTTAACATTGCTTATCATATTAAAGGCCAGCGCGCAACTGTTTTTTTTTTTTTTTTTCTCCGCCGGCCCACGCTGAACCACCGGCCCACTGGGAAAACTCCCGCTACTCCCGATGGCCAGTCCGTGTGTGGTTCCGCCATCATTTACAAATCGTAAGAAACACAGTTTAATACGAAAAATACTGAAAACTTGAAATGAAAAATCAGAATATTTCATCGTTTCCGCCATTTTGGCCCGCACTGAATCTTGTAACATGCGGACTGAATAAATCGCGAATTCTGATTGGTCGAGAATTGCCAAACACCCTGCGTTGTAGTTTCCTCTTTCTTGGCGGGAGAACCGCATTTTTTTTTGCTGACTCACTCTTCTGGATCAAGATGAATCCCAACAAACGCCCCAAATTGAATGTGACAAAAACTGATTCGTTTTTCCACAAAAAGACAGAAAAGGTATGTGTGATACATTGATTAACAAGGGGGTTTCATTGGGGTATGGTAAAATAGAATACTGTTGTTTTGTTTTTTTTTTATTATTAAATACTGTAACTAGATCAAAAGATTATATACAATTCATTGTTGTTTATTTTCTTTTCACTTTTGTTACCAAATCAAACACCATACATACATCTGATACATTCAGGAGTGAAACTGAAAAAAATACAAAGTAAAAATATGCAATATTTCTGATCAAAAATTACACGCCATTTCACCCTGAAAATGTCCTAGAATGCAGGAAATGAAGTCTAAATTTCAAAAATTTTCTGGGGGGGCATGCCCCCAGACCCCCCTAGAGGGACTTCGCGCCTGCGGCGCTCGTCTTCGCACCTGCGGCGCTTATCAGGATTATATAAAATATTATTTTTGACTGGTAAATTTCTTTTTCTGCCTAATACCCTAACCTGCGTGTGTGGTGACCACTTTATATCTGGTAAGAGTTAATTGCTAATTAAAGCTGTGTTTTCTGCTGATTTAAATTTAACTTTTGAGCTTTAGCGCAAACACTCTGCTTCTCACCTTGCAAGAGCAAACCTATGTGATAAATCTGGATTGGGCAAAAATGCTCAAATTAGGACACGATAAGATCAAGATGAAAACTTCTCTTGCAGTTTCAAAAAACAACAGGACAAATTAAAGATCTGCCAAGAAAGCCAGATTAGGAGGAGTGCAAACCTTAGCGAGTTTGGATACACGAGGAGAATGATGTAGGTCAACTTTGCCAGGTGAAATATTAGTGATGCTGTTCCAGTAACCCAGTAACTTCGTTTTACCTGTGCACTTTTCTTTTTTTTTTGGTAGAACGAGAGAATTCACAAGATCAGCGTATTCAATTGGTTGTAATGAGGCTAAATCCTCTGTATAATCGGACGGCTTTGACATATATGGGTCAAAGCCACAAACTTCAACTTTTTTTCTGAATCTTGACTTGGCAGAGGATTCCAGAAATTCTTAATATTAAGAGAACGTCAGAGATGCATCATGGTTATTGTTCACGCAAGATGGCATTTTGGATTTGTATATCATCCAACATGATGGTGGATGCATATGTCACACTATTTTGTCACGTGGTCGCACATGAATAGTACAGTTCATTCCATCACCAATATGGTGCTAGAACAGGAAACTGCAACCTCTGCCAGTGTGTGTGGAATAGACAGCTGGCAGTGTACACACTACGTAAAAATTGTATAAGCTCTGTGACCTAAATATGTTGAGTGTCAAACTTGCATTGGTAGTAGTAGCTGCTGCTGAGTACTAGTTCACCTTAGTGTTTACAGTAAGGGTGAGGTGAGGGGGCAAGCCCAGGAGAGCGCCCCCGTCAGCCATGGTAGCTGGGTTCCTGTGGTCCAAAAAGTTGATCCATTGAATAAACAATAGTCTGTGAACCTGACACATTGAAAATTATTTATTGACGCATAATGAGCTTTGTGGTGACCAGAAATAGAGCTCCAAAATGGCTAAAATGCCTGACCTCCTTGGTCTCTTTCTTGGGCACTGTAGATCACAAGGGATCTGAAGAGCTTTTATTAAGTTACAAAGTAGTGCACGCCAGTTGTCACTATCCAGGGCAATCACACTCTTCACCAAAGAACATGATCCTGTAAACAGTGTACCATTGATATCTTTTTACTTGATGGGAAATGCTCAATAGCATCGAAAGTAATTGATATTTACAGTGGTGCTTGAAAGTTTGTGAACCCTTTAGAATTTTCAATATTTCTGCATAAATATGACCTAAAACATCATCAGATTTTCACACAAGTCCTAAAAGTAGATAAAGAGAACCCAGTTAAACAAATGAGACAAAAATATTATACTTGGTCATTTATTTATTGAGGAAAATGATCCAATATTACATATCTGTGAGTGGCAAAAGTATGTGAACCTCTAGGATTTGCAGTTAATTTGAAGGTGAAATTAGAATCAGGTGTTTTCAATCAATGGGATGACAATCAGGTGTGAATGGGCACCCTGTTTTATTTGAAGAACAGGGGTCTATCAAAGTCTGATCTTCACAAGACATGTTTGTGGAAGTGTATCATGGCACGAACAAAGGAGATTTTTGAGGACCTCAGAAAAGCATTGTTGATGCTCATCAGGCTGGAAAAGGTGACAAAACCATCTCTAAAGAGTTTGGACTCCACCAATCCACAGTCAGAAAGATTGTGTACAAATGGAGGAAATTCAAGACCATTGTTACCCTCCCCAGGAGTCGTCGACCAACAAAGATCACTCCAAGAGCAAGGGGTGTAATAGTCGGCGAGGTCACAAAGGACCCCAGGGTAACTTCTAAGCAACTGAAGGCCTCTCTCACATTGGTTAATGTTAAAGGATATGGGACATGGATTTTTACCTGGGCATAATTATGTATAAAGGACATAAGAAATGCCATCTAAATCACTGCAGGGCATCAAAAATGTGAAAATCATCACATTATTCAAGTTTTTCTATACATCAGCGTAAAACAAGGATTCGTTAATGAGCTAGGTGGTCATGTGACCCGTGACGTCACAACAACTTTCCAAGGAGCCAGCGCTTGGCAATCTAATGTAAACAGGTTACCGAAATGGACACCATCGACAGTGACATTCCCGATGTTTCACAGAGATGTGAAGTTAGACCCTATCAATTCGAACCGATAGCTGGAAATTCACATGAACATAGATCTTGTCTTTACTCTGACGGGTCAGATGATTCTGAGAGTGAGAGTTCATTCAGTCCCCATGAAACTGAAAGCGGTCGGCTCGATAACACTTGATGGTAAGTTAAAAACAATTCTGCTCAAAGGCTAATGATCTGTTGAAAGAAGTATTATTTTTGTATCATACATTGAAGGTTCATCATAGATCTAGCTAAAGTCCGTTGCAAGCTAGGTTTTTTTTTTTGCTGATATTTTTCGAGATTGAGATACAATGCTTCCAGAGTCCGAGATGAAAACATTCAAAATGGCGAAACGAGTCAGAATTATGATAATCAATAATTGATACACCCAAAATTATAATACTAATCCTTACCTCGGCTTTCAGTCGCTTAGCGCAGAGGTCTTCAACAGGGGAGTCGCGAAATCGCACCGGATCACTCATATCAACAAAAATATTCCTGCCCTGTCCCCTGGCCTCCGTGCAGGGATGCAAACAGCACGCCTTTCGGCGGATGCCGCCTTTTTCACGGCTGAATCGCACAGATCCGATTTTAAAAAAAAAAATAGCGATGTTGGTTCATGGAGCATGAGGCATGAAGTGTAAGGATGAGAGAGAGGCGGTTTGGGTCGGGAAGCTGCGCGCATTTGTGCAGCCTGGCGCAGGTGTGCGCGGCTTCCCGATTTGAACTGTTTTTTTTTTTCTCATCCTTATGCTTCCTGTTTCATGTTTCATGAATTAATATCGCTCAGTACCTGAGTATTAATGTTGAAAGAATCCTCAGTGAAATGGTCCGAACACAGTTTGTGGGAAACAGTAGGTGCAAAGTTTTTTCTACGGCAGTAGTGAGCCCACACTTTCCTCAGCTTCGGGTCCTTGGGGAATGCAAAAAAACTTACTCCAGGGCATTTCCCATTGGAATTATTGCAACCATAAGCAGCACAATACACCATGATGTCCAATGTACTTTAAAGACTATAAAAACAATTTTCTTGTCATCCACTTCTCCATTCATCTACCCGCTTGTGCTGTGCCCGAAAGTTTTTGTGACGTATGATCACGTGACAGCGGCTCTTCCGGTTGCAAAAAATGCATATCGGAAGTCGAGCAGACATGCCATATAATCATCACGAATATAACGATTTTGCTGAATTTAATAGATGATTTTGTATTTGTTGATGCAATTAATTCATATTTTTAATGGAAAGAAACTGATATAGCGTGCTTTTATGTTTCATGTCCCATATCCTTTAACGTTCCTGAGTCCACCATCAGGAGAACACTGAACAACAATGGTGTGCATGGCAGGGTTGCAAGGAGAAAGCCACTGCTCTCCAAAAAGAACATTGCTGCTCATCTGCAGTTTGCTAAAGATCACGTGGATAATAGGGTTATGACTGTGAAAGTGTTTTCAAAATTTCTACTTTCCTGATGTTACATTTGGTGAACTTTTACTCATATATTATTTTTTTGAAGTTATTTTTATTGGGTCATGCAAAAACCTCCCGCACCCAACATCACCTCACTTTTGATAAATACATGTATATTAAATAAATAAATCATGATTATAAAATAAATTCATTGAAAGATGTGTAAAGTACTTTTATATAACAAATTGCTTAACAATTGTTGTAATAATAATTATAATTGTTAATTAATATAAATTATTTAATATACATGTATTTATCACAAGTGAGGTGATGTTGGGTGCGGGAGGTTTCTGCATGACCCAATAAAAATAACTTCCAAAAAAGTAATATATGAGTAAAAGTTCACCAAATGCAACATCAGGAAAGTAAAAATTTTGAAAACACTTTCACAGTCATAACCCTAGTGAACAAGCCAGAAGGCTATTGGAAAAATGTTTTGTGGACGGATGAGACCAAAATAGAACTTTTTGGTTGAAATGAGAAGCGTTATGTTTGGAGAAAGGAAAACACTGCATTCCAGCATAAGACCCGTATCCCATCTGTGAAACATGGTGGTGGTAGTATCATGGTTTGGGCCTGTTTTGCTGCATTTGGGCCAGGACGGCTTGCCATCATTGATGGAACAATGAATTCTGAATTATACCAGCGAATTCTAAAGGAAAATGTCAGGACATCTGTCCATGAACTGAATCTCAAGAGAAGGTGGGTCATGCAGCAAGACAACGACCCTAAGCACACAGGTTGTTCTACCAAAGAATGGTTAAAGAAGAATAAAGTTAATGTTTTGGAATGGCCAAGTCAAAGTCCTGACCTTAATCCAATCAAAATGTTGTGGAAGGACCTGAAGCGAGCAGTTCATGTGAGGAAACCCACCAATATCCCAGATTTGAAGCTGTTCTGTACGGAGGAATGGGCTAAAATTCCTCCAAGCCGGTGTGCAGGACTGATCAACAGTTAGTGGAAATGTTTAGTTACAGTTATTGCTGCACAAGGGGGTCACACCAGATACTGAAAGCAAAGGTTCACATACTTTTGCCACTCACATATATGTAATATTGGATCATTTTCCTCAATAAATAAATGACCAAGTATAATATTTTGGTCTCATTTGTTTAACTGGGTTCTCTTTATCTACTTTTAGGACTTGTGTGAAAATCTGATGTTGTTTTAGGTCATATTTATGCAGAAATATCAAATTCTAAAGGGTTCACAAACTTTCAAGCACCACTGTAAATTATAAATGTTATACTGTCATTATTGAGGTCTGGAACTGTAGTACAATAAAGAGATATCTGTGGACAAAGAATACTGAATTAGAGCCAATTATTATTTACTGGCTCTAATTCAGTGTTCTCGTTTCACAGGTATGGTCCACTGAATATCGGCACGACTGTGATTTGCAGTGGGCACAAAGCCACAGAGTGAGCGCGGTAGCTAATCACAGCCATGGTGCTATTCAAGAGAGCCACATATTTGTGAGTGCAGTATTGCTTTTCTACAACAGTTCTACAAAACAAGAAATTAATATTGAATGAATGACATTTCAGACATATTATGGCTAAATGTTTTTTTTTTTTTTTTGTTCCGATGGCAGAAATGCATCCCAAAGAACCTAGATTTACTTTATAGCCCATTGGCTCACATTGATTTGTATATTCCTGTTAAAGGTGCTTCCAGTGAAATCGGCTTCCCTTCTTCCTTTTCATCTTTATTTGATGTACTTTTATATTTATTGCCAGAAGTTATATTCATGAAAATTATACTACCACCATGTGTGGTATTGTGCGTGTGTGACAGAATAAGATTTAATTGAAGACCTGCATCACATCTTGGCAAAGCAACCCAAAAAGATCACTACGTTTCTCCATCATGATTTGCATGATACTTTCGGTGCTTAGTTTTGCATGAACTAAAGCAGTTGTGGTGTGTGGTTTTTTTTTTTTTTAAATGCATGGACGTGTGGACTGTGCATGCATTGGTGATACTAGTCTCAGTAGAGGTATGATTGTATAAAATGATCTTTTGTTGCCCTCCCCGCAGTGGATTCACTATTGAGCTGGCTTCAGCGGTCACTGTTGTGCTGGCGTCCAATATTGGACTCCCTATCAGTACCACGCACTGCAAGGTAAACACTGACTCGGGTGAGGGCTGAATAAAGGAGTGACTACATGTTTTCAGAGGGATACAGAGTTGCTGCAAAATCTCCAAACCTATCAGGCTGCCATAGGTGATTTGTGATGGGCCCTAAAAGGAATAACACACATTACCTGATTTAGTATAAACTTCTGGATTTATATACAATGTGAATAGACAAGCAAAAGCAATTTTTTAATGGAATTATGGAAATGTAGTATATTCTCATAAGACAGTCATGCTTTTATGAGTTTAAGGCACTTGACCAACAGCTGGGTTCTCTGATCTTTATTTAATCGCCACTGCCCCAGTCCTGGCACCATGTGCCTGGAAATTGTTTCCGATAACTACCAGCCATCTCAATTACACACAAATGTCAATTGAACAGAGTCACGTTCCACATAATTTAATGCAGCCTCTTGGGTGGGGTAACGCAGTGCACTCAAACTTTCTGGAAAAGGACAAGCACTCTTTGCTCTCATCTAAACCAAAGACTCCGTGCCTCCAGGGTTAAAAAGAACTTGGCATCTTCCCCCTCTCTGTTTCTGTGGCAAGTTGCTGTGTTTTGGTGGTGTCTGTATGCTTGGGTCATGCAGTGTGTTTCTTCCTTCTGTCCCTCATTTATCTTTCTGTTTCCTCTGTCTTTGTCTATTCACAGTGGATTTTGCATTGAAGTAATGAGTGCTCTAACAGTGCTTATTGCTTCAAATGTGGGCATTCCCATAAGCTCCACCCACTGCAAGGTACCGAAGCTGCTGTAGGGAAGCTTTGGTAGAGTTCAGCCCCTCATTAGTGTAATCACCTAAGCACTAATCACACCCTACTACTGAAATCACATGAAATCATAATTGTGAGATTAATCATTACTCTTGAAATAAATTCCAAAAGTCCAAATTCATAGCATTTTAGACTAAAAGCCATAAAACTACCTGTATATCTGCTTTGAGTATAACTACATTAACTTAATTAGAATGTCATACTTGGTATTAAGGACAACTAGACTATTAACCTTCATGATGCAGATTAAAATCTTTATTTTTCTCTTTGTCTTAGTATTATTTTTCCATAAATTCAAATAACATGCAAATTCATCTCATCCTCTGAATATAAAAGGTTTTCTGGGGGCTTCTTGACATGCAGTTCCACATTGGGATGCACAGTGGAGTGTGTTTTAAGGGTTTTCAGGCACAAACGGGGATAATTAAGAACCGTATGTCTCATTCCAAACAGTATATCTGTCCTCAAGTCTTGAAACTTGTGGCAGATATAAAGCTGTCGTTATGCCATTTTCCTCACAGTACTATGCCCATAAAGATTTTGCCAGGTTGGAATGGAGACTGCACATGCAGATGCTTGGCTGTTTGTGGAATCTTATCAGAATGGCATGACCTCTCATTAATGGATGGCATGCACAGTTCATGACGAAGCCCCCAGAATGGCAGTACGACTCTATTCGTGGTGATAAATAGCTGCTGATTTATCAACCATTTAATAAGTAAGGAATAAAACAAGATAGGACATGCTGTATTATAGGGCAGTAGTCCACAAAAGGGTGGTGCGATGCAACCCGGAGATGATTTTCTCTCTCTATAACCACTCATCCCAAAATGTTCTAGTCTTCTTACACCACAGCAATTTGCCAATGATTACAATGTCTAATTTATTAATGAATGACATGTCATACAAACCAATTATAGTTGCATTTAATGTTAAGTCTTCAAGATGAATTACTTCATTGTCACTTATTATAGCAGCTATAAACAGTCGTCCCATTGCTATCGCTTTCCTTTCTATTCAAGTTCATGACTCAAAAACCCCACAATTTGTCATGTTGCTGAAAGTCAAAAAGCATAAAATTCTGAAGACTCTAAATTAACATCTGACACAATATCAACTTGCATGCATTTTTCCTGCTTAAATAACATTTTTAAAAAGGTTTATTATTATACTTGGATTATGTAGGTAGTATGCCATACAAGTCCCTGTGAATGAGTTGTGATACAAAAGATAACATTAGAATGAGTACATTGATATCAACCCATTATTTGAATTACAGCTGTCACTTCTGTCAGGAATGCTGTTTAAATGCACAGGAGAGCCCAACTGATATAGGATTTTTCAGACCGATACCAGATTTGATACTTGAGTATTTAAAAATCTGATGATATACCAACCAACTTTTTTTTTTAAATAAAAGAAACACAACATAAAGATGTGTAGTTATTGGAGACTCCTCACCATGATAAAATACACTTGACTTATTGTCAGAAATGGTGCAAAATATCTCATCTCATCTCATTATCTCTAGCCGCTTTATCCTTCTACAGGGTCGCAGGCAAGCTGGAGCCTATCCCAGCTGACCACGGGCGAAAGGCGGGGTACACCCTGGACAAGTCGCCAGGTCATCACAGGGCTGACACATAGACACAGACAACCATTCACACTCACATTCACACCTACGGTCAATTTAGAGTCACCAGTTAACCTAACCTGCATGTCTTTGGACTGTGGGGGAAACCGGAGCACCCGGAGGAAACCCATGCGGACACGGGGAGAACATGCAAACTCCACACAGAAAGGCCCTCGCCGGCCCCGGGGCTCGAACCCAGGACCTTCTTGCTGTGAGGCGACAGCGCTAACCACTACACCACCGTGCCGCCCGGTGCAAAATATAAAAATGTTAAATAAATTAGTTTTGATAAATAAAGCAAATGTATAAAAATACAATTTTTAATTAATTTATTTAATTTAAAGTACAGATCTAATATAAACTATAGAGTACTACTAATGAACATTTTAAAGGAAACTGTGTGGGTCTGCCATATGAATGTCGAAGATAAACTATAAATAAAAATCAAGCACAAATATACTAGTGCATTTCGAACAGTTAGATGGTCATGTGAAAGGTCAATATTTTCCATCAATTATTTAAGAAAGTTAAGTCTTTAAATATGTATTTGAGACTCATTACATATAAACTAATGTTTTGAGCATTTTTCTTTGTTCATTTTGATAATTATGGCCTATATTGAAAAAAAAAATCTCAATATTGGAGCATTTCATTTTGAGTTTGAGTAAAACGGTATAAATACTATGCATCTCTTAGCTAGTTCAGTACGTACAACCACAATCAGGGGGAAGACTGCTGACTTGACAGTTGTCCAGATGATCAACAACACCCTCCAAAAGGAGGGTAAGCCACAGAAGGTCATTGCTGAAAAGGCCGGCTGGAAAAGGTGCACAAGCAGCAGGGATGACTGTAGCTTTGAGAGGATTGTCAAGAAAAGTCAATTCAAGAATTTGGGAGTGCTTCACAAGGAGCGGACTGAGGCTGGGGTCAGTACATTAAGAGCCACCACACACAGACATCTTCAGGAAAGGCGCTACAACTGTCGCATTCCTAATATCAAGCCATTCCTGAACCAGAAACGACATCAAAAACGTCTTACCTGGGCTGAGGAGCGAACGAACCGGACTGTTGCTCAGTGGTCCAAAGTTCTCTTTTCAGGTGAAAGTAAATTTTGAATTTCGTTTGGAAATCAAGGTCCTAGAGTCTGGAGGAAGAACAGAGACATTACATGCATTTAGCAGACGCTCTTATTCAGATAGATGTACAACAGGACCCTGACATACCCACAGCAGTGGGCAGCCTGGGGAGCAGTTAGAGGTTAGGTGCCTTGCTCAAGGGCACTTCAGTCATTCCTGCTAGTCCATGGAATTGAACCAGTGACCTATTGGTCACAAAGCTGCTTCTCTAACATTTCGGCCATGGCTGCCCATGTGAAGAAGCACAGAATCCACATTGTTTGAAGTCCAGTGTGAAGTTTCCACAGTTTGTGGTGATTTGGGGTGCCATGTTATCTGCTGGTGTTGATCTACTGTGTTTTATCAAGTCCAAAGTCAACACCGCCATCTACCAGGAGATTTTACAGCACTTCATGCTTCCATCTGCTGACAGCTTTATGGAGATGCTGATTTCCTTTTCCAGCAGGACTTGGCACCTGCCCACAGTACCAAGACTACTACCAAATGGTTTGCTGACTGATATTACTGTGCTTGATTGGCCAGCCAACTCACCTGACCTGAACCCCATATAGAATCTATCGGGTATTGTCAAGAGGAAGATGAGAAACATAGGACCCAAAAATACAGACGAGCTGAAGGCCACTATCAAAGCAACCTGGGCTTCAATAACACCTCCGCAGTGCCACAGGCTGATTGCCTCCATGCCACACCACATTGATGCAGTAACTCGTGGTAAAGGAGCCTCAACCAAGTATTGAGTGTATAAATGAACATACTTTTCAGAAGTTGGACATTTCTGTATTGTAAATCCTTTTGTGATTGATCTTAGGAATTATTCTAATAATTTGAGATACTGGATTTGTGATTTTCAAGGGCTATAAGCCATAATCCTCAAAATTAAAACAAAAACAGCTTGAAATATTTCACTTTACGTGTAATGAATACAGAATATATGACCGTTTACCTTTTTGGATTAAATTACAAAAAATGAACTTTTTTTCACGATATTCTAATTGTTTGAGATGTACTAGTAGTATCCTTGATTTAAAAAATAAATAAATAAAAATATATTGGTGGGTGAAATGAATATAACATACCTCTGCTTGGTTCAGCTGATTGTAATTTGTGGCATTTCAAACATGTGTTTCCAGCAGTGGAGTTGCAGTAGATAAACTGCACATCACCACTGATGATGTGATTTGAAGGATCCATCTTTTGTCTTTCCATTTCTCTTTTGTCACTTTATCAGCTGTTATAAATGCTGATATCGATTTATCTGCAATTGGCGCATATTGGCCAATAATATTGGCACACAGATTTATTGGTTGGGCTTTAATCAACGGTGCTGTAATATAAACACACTTAAGGAGCCTGGCATGTACTTTATCAATGATTTAGCCACTAATCTGCCTCAAAGTTTAAAATCATAAATCAGGGCTTGGTGTATATCATGTATTGGTGCCATTTGAACTTTTTCAGCTTGATGGCATTAGATAAGTTCCCCTTAAACCACATTTATACTACCGTGTCTATAAAGAAAGTCCTGGCTGTTGTTGACTTTCTGTTGTTTGACTTAACTCCAGATTTAGTCCCTCACCCACCCCCCTCCCACTGCCTGGCAGCTTGGGTTACACTGACCGTATAAGAACAGGCAGATCGTGTCCATGACTAGCAGCTCAGGAGTCTGCCAGGAACCTGACACCTACAGCATGTATGGAGATGTTCCTCCTCACACTGTCTCTATTACGATTCCCTGATATTCCTGAACTAGAGAGAGAAAACAAAGGGTCGGAGAGGAAAGAAGAAACTCAGATTTATCTCTGGCTATAGTTCTAGATTAAGTTGACATACAGTATGCCATGCAATAAATGAACGTTCTCTTTTTCTGCTCCACTACATTGCAGTAACATAGATTTGTAAATTCCTTGCGAAGTATTTCTGCTAATTTGGACCAATGCTGTGTCATTTTACTAACCTAGATAACCCTGCAACATAGCTTAAAATGTGAAGCTTATGACTTGTGTTCAGTGCTGCTGCTGATTGTGTGTGTGTGTGTGTGTGTGTGTGTGTGTGTGTGTGTGTGTGTGTGTGTGTGTGTGTACACATGTACAGGTGGGTTCAGTGGTAGCTGTTGGCTGGCTGCGCTCGAGGAAGGCAGTAGATTGGCGTCTCTTCAGAAACATTTTCCTGGCTTGGTTCGTCACAGTTCCTGTAGCAGGCCTGTTCAGTGCTGCTATCATGGCCCTGTTCGTCTATGGCATCCTGCCTTTTGTATGAGGGTGAGGACCAGAGAGAGAATTAAAGTAAGGTGATTGGGAAGGCAATGGAAACCTTTTGTAAGACCAGGAGATGGTAAGATGAAAGGACTGGTTGGAGGGGGGGGGGGGGGGGAGTTAACTGGGGATGGCCATAGAAAGGATGTTCAAAAGCTGCCTAGGATGCATCTAGAATCTTCTGATTTAACTGTCCTTTGTTAGCTCTACAAATGTATATTTTATTTTTACTGTTTTAGCTGTTGTAATTTTACTGAACACCGTAGATCTCATGTTTCATCCGTAACACAATGAACCAGTAACACACAAATTTCTCATACAAAAGTAATCCTGCCAACAAAATTCCTAACAAGGGTGTGACTTCATGAGCAAATGCTCACATCAGCCCATATTAACTTTATACATACAAGTGCAGACTTATGCACACATTCTTAAATTACCACACTGTACTGATGCATGAAAAAAGGTGTTTCATAAAGCACCATATAGCACAATTTAGACCAGCATAAATTTGAAGGCACAAAGCTTCACTGACCTACTTTACTAAATGGCTATATGAGGCTTTATTTAATCTGAAATATACACTGTAGAATACTTTATCCACTCAAATGAAAAACTGGTGTAGGTAGTGTTAAACATTGGAGACCATACAAGGTCTAAACTGCAATAACTGCTGTATCTCTTGGAACTTTGACTTAGGGTCCCTAAAATCAGCTAAATGTAAATAATGTATTCATCATACCTCAAATCTTTTCCATTTAAATAAAGCTAGTGAGTCAAAATATGAGGAGGATGGAGTAAACACTACAAATCTGATATATGATTGTTGTTGGGTTTAAAAAAAAAGCTCCATCATATATTTATTCAGATTATTTTTCATAAAAGACTATTTTAAAAGACTATCAAGTCAAAAACAAAATGCTATCTTACTCTGAAGTGTGTGCGCTAACATTTTCTTCTGTAAATATTTTCTGCGACAGACTTTGGATAAGCTCTTTATTTAGTCTCTAGACATCACAGAAATGTGCAATGCAACATGGGGATTAAGTTTTGACAGAGCAGTCTTCTGACTGAATCTACTGACGATTACTAAAGGAAACTAAATACGTCAAGGACTTAACATTTCTAACAAATCAAGAGTTGCAACACCAGAACAAGATTTTAGATGATTTGGATAAGCTTTTAGTCCAACCCAGTTGTTTTCATATTGGATTTCAAATTTGACCTAAGAATCAGTCCCTGCACAGTGATTTATATAAGGCTAAGACTGACTCACACCAAAGTGTACCACTCGCTCGATAATAAATCACATTTCATTTCTAAATCACTAGAATAAAAGAAACAAAATGCTGTATATATTTTTAAATTACATTTAGACACTTGAGGTGTTTAAAAGAGAGATGTATTATTCAAAAGATGATGTATTAATGTTCTTGCACTGATGGGATAGCTATTGGAAAAAGATTTTGGCCCTATGCACCAAGACCTAAGCAATACAGCAGGTGCCTCAATCACGCTCTTAAAACATTCACCAAAGATTAACTCAGATTTCATGTACTCCCAGTTGCGCTTCAAAGCATTCAATCATTGTGTTTAGTCTCTTTCGTGCTTTGAAAAGCCAAACACAAAGTATCTGTATACAGTATTTATATACACTTTAACAAGGTATGCCGATAAAACCCAATATAAACACCAAGATAATGCCTAAATGTGCAGATATAGCCAAAATCTACTTTAACAGTACACTGCATTGCACCAGCACATACGCAAATATATGCGCATACACACCAGCATTTGTGCATACTATTTTGGAAAGGCAGTGTTAACAATCCAGTTTAGAGAAGCACAACTACTGGTGAGACAATGTGACGACTCATTCATTATAGTGTCACTCAATTTAACCCACAACCTGTCTAGAATCTGGCCATAAGAGGTCGGTGTCAAAGGTTCCTAGTTACACATTTACAAAATGTGACTGTCAGAAGTGTTGGTGATGGTCTGCAGTAAATAACACCTTAATGCTCTGCCTAGAGAACATGGCTTTGAATCATTGCAGTGTTAATTTTGTTTTTCCTCGTGAGTGTATTATACTTTTGGTTGTTATCGCTCATCATGAACAAATCTATGCTTCGGTGCCCATTTGCCTTGTATTATTGTGCTTTACCGTTTGTCAGATACAGTAACTTCAGTACTGTGGTGTTTACATTATCACACGTAGGTAGAAATAACTCATTACTGTTCCCTAAAAATGACAAACTATTTACGACAAAATGATGTACAAGATATACAGGAACCGTGTGAGGGGTGTCATGTCATTTCGTGTTTGTCGCAGTGTGAATTATGATTGTTAACTTCACACTGCTATATGTAGTTTAAAAAAATGAATAAAACTGTAAAGGTGGGTGTGATTTAAAAAAAAATCATTAGATACATATAAATATCATTCAAACTATATTTTTCTACATATCTGAGTTTTAACTTGAGTGCTGAATTTTGGAGAGAGAACTGGGCTAAAATGAGTCCTAGTAGAAATTTATATTGAGAAATGGATCTACATACAGTATGTACTAATATAAAGTTCTCTCAATTAATGCAATATGTAACAGTATCATTCAGGTAAGGGTTTAATATACTTTAATCTTCAAGTGATTCTACGTGTCCATTATCACCGGAATTCTGTCCCTTGTTTATAAACGTGGTGGCTTATTGTTCAAATTCAACAATGAACAGAAGTACTGAGACCATTGTTTAGACAAGGTAGTGTTTGACTAATTTCACTGATGAGCAGCAGATGATGTAATTTTCAGCAAATGTCATTTTTCTATTGCTAAGGCATTAATGTGCGAGCAGTGAAACCTCATATGACCAGTGTTTCTTTGGGGATGCAGTAGCATGTGTGGCCACAGGATGGTAGCATTTTAACTATTGTAAATATCCTTCATTTAGGATGAGTGTTAATGGATGTGCTTCATAAAGCTTTATAGGAAACTCCTCAAATCCCTCTGAGATTACTTAGCCATTATCTTTATGATCCAACCTAATATGAATTCAGTGTACAGTAACATATCAGTGAAATTGGACGACGTGCAAAGTAACTATCCAGTTAACTGTGTAGATAAGTTTTGCTTGGTGTCATACCAGCGTTCTCCTTTAAAGGGTGTACTGATTGCATTTCTTATTTGTCCTCTCATTCGCATTGAAACTTAGCCAATGTAGCCTGCTCCCCCTGCTGATGCCTGCTTCGCGTTTTCCCTGTGCTGCCATGCTGTAAACTGTGTGGTACCCTCTTAAAACAGGGTTATAAACCTAAAATACTACCCTTATCTGCATATGTACTGTATTACTGTTTCTATTTCTTTTTGGAATTTTTGTGAGAATTGTCTGCATTTTGAGCTAATTAAATTATGGGAATTAAAATGACAAAGAATAACACCACTGTGCATATCTGTTTCATTTACCTTGTGCTTCATCTTTATGGGTTTGTGTAAACCCACTCTCATTCATTCATCTTCAGTAATCACTTTGTCCTGCCTCAGGGTCATGGTGGATCTGAAAGCCTGGGAACACTGAGCATGAGGTGGGAATACTTACTGGATGGAACACCAGTTCATCACAGGGCACCATGCATGCACACACACATACCCACACATTCATTGACACCTAGGGGCAATATGGAGTGAGTAGACCACCAGATGTCCTTAAACACTGGGGGAGAACATGTGAACCTCGACACAGGCAATCAACTAAAACTAAAACGATCACCTCTGGAGCTGTGATGTAGCTTCTCTACCTGCAGCTCCAGTACCAACATTTTAATGAAGCCAAATTAAGGACAGCTTAATTGGAAATAATTATGCACATAATGAGTCAAACTCTCGCAGTTACCAGAAAACCAGCCCCCCCCCCCAATAACTTTTAGCTACATAATAAGCGAGAGGCCGAGGGCTATGGAAATGGAGCTTGGCGCCACCCAATGCATCAAGTGCCTGATTAATACTGGGATGGGAGACTGCCTGGGAAGATCAGGTCCTGGCACAGGAAGGACTAACTTTTTTTTTTTCTTCTTCTTTTTATAATTTAAAATATTGGGGTAAACGGAACCTAGAACTAAAATAAGTACAACAAACAATTTGTATATTACAAGGCATAAGTTTATTAGATGAAAGCTTTGGAAACGGTAATCAGGCAAACCATTACTGTCTACTATTGCAAAGGTGGCAATTACAGTGGTATAAAAAGCAGCTCATATGCAGAGTGCATGAATTATCATTTAAAAATTTCTTCTGCATTTTAGGTGCATTTAAATGTTGGAAGAACTGTAAAACTACATTCAGCAATATTTCTGTGATACAGAAAAGTTTGTGTACCCTTTGGAATTCTATTGATTTTTGCATAAATGGCTCCAAAATATGCGCTAACACTCTTGTCAGTGTGTGTGTGTTTTTTTTTTTTTTAATGATAGACCCTTGATTGTGGGTGTTATCAAGTATAACTGATGCTTGTAGATTTTAGGCCTCACATTAGAATTCTAGAACATCTATTTGATGATTCTGCAGTATGCCCTTGTACTGACTTGTGTAAGACACTTGGTCCTCGGGAGAACGGTGAGGGAGCTGAGCATTTTTCCTCTGAGGTATTGTCACATTTTAGGAGCCATTAGAAACACAATTGGGCAGAAACTTTTTGTTATAATTAGATCAGACATCAATGAAACTATGCAGCCTTGCAAGAGCAGCACTAAATCATCAGGTTTAGCCATCAGTCACCCAGTTCTAGGTAGGTCTTCTCCACTCTTTCTACCATTGTTGTTTGTGAAAGCTTTGAGATTTAACTACATCTGGCATTGAAGTTTGAGTTCTGGAAGGTTTGTGCTCTGAGATCCTAGAGGTACAGCTAACACTACCCTGTTTAGAAGTAACAGTGTTCTCACTTTTTACTTGTGATATGAACACATCCAGGTCAAAGTGAGAGTGTTCCTTTCCACTAGCTATTGGCAAGACTTTGTTTTGAAAAGGGGGTAATGAACCTGTAGTTGGTGAAGAAGGAGAGGAAGGCAACAGGGGGGGAGGAGGCAAAAAGAAAGAAGCTGGACTTCTCCTGCCATGCTGAAGAAGCTGGGAAGTGTACAGTAGAGAAGGTGCCTGCGTTTCTGTGGGTGAGTGAGAAAGCAGAGAAGGGGAAACGGGTAGAGGGGGAGATCCTGGTGAGGTTGGAGGTTCCTGAGGTGACCTTGGAGAATGAAGGCCCAGTTGTGTGCTTGCTGCCCAGCGTGAAATCTCCTGGAACAAATCAGCAGGTTCCTCAACATTAAGCTGCTCAGGATCCCCCTCTTTGGGAGATGGGAGTGTGTTGCGCTTCCAATGAGACAAGTCCAGAATCAGCTTTGGCTCAGAATAGTGTTGGGGCTTCCCATCCCTCCATGCTATTTTATCCAAATATGAAGGAGAACCCACTTTGTAGTCACAGGAGCGCCCACAGTCAAGCTCCATGTAGTGGCCACAGAGCCTGTCCAAAGATGAGTGTGACTGTTCAAGAAAGCGTTCTGCCGAGCTGCTGTGAGAGTGTTTACCAGGGTCCACCAGAGCTTCCTCAATGAGGGAGGAAGAATTGGCTCGGGGATCTCTCTGGACCTCATCCTCTTCAGTCTCTCCCATGTCTGACACACTCTGTTTGCAGTCACACCGCTCCTGCTGCTTCCAACACGGATCAGATGAAAGACTGCAAACATGGAGAGAGGATGTTATTAGTTAATCTAGAATTAGTGAGTCTGGGTGGTGATTGGATTTAGGTTACATCTTGAGATTTCATTACTCATGAGCGTTTGAATATTTTGATTGAACCAAATACTTCTGATCCCTGTATCCACATGGCATAGGCCATTTTAGTAAAAATGTTTAGGTTAATAAGTGAGTGACTGCTATAATTTTTGTTGGCTACTGTAGGTCAGCATTGTTTGCTAGGCTAGGATAACTTTAGAGGCTTACAGTTGAGGTAAACAATGAATTGATGAAATGGTAAACATTTCAAAACAAATACAGTTGTTTGGGGTTTTTTTTTAAATAAAAGGTAACTTTTCAGTTACTGTTTAGGCCCTTCAATTTAGCACAGCTAAATATGGACACATCTCTGGATACACTGACTATAACTTGCTTTGGGAAAGATCAGAACCCTAGAAAGATCAGCTTTTTAAAAATCAGAACCCTAAATACAAAGTCTGTGTAAATTAGCTCAAAAGGTGCAGCATGCTGGATTCTCAAGGAAAAGTAGATGCTTTTGAGAGTTGTCGAGCTTTTAGTCAATCGTAGTCATCTGTCACGCCACTACCATGACTAAAGAGCTGTGGAGAGGAGTATTTAAAAAAATTAAATGCATTTAGATAATATTCTAGTTACATGGCTTGCTAGTAATCATTAATAGCTTACAGCCTAAATTAGCTGTTTTGGCATTGGAAACGCTTAGGCATAGAGTGACTGAGAGGTTGTCCTTTTAAATTAAATTGCAGTGGGTAAGATTTAGCCACAGTTCTTATAGTAAAACACTCCATACAGTTACTAATAAAAGGTGTCAAACACAGGCGTGGAGGTCCACTTAACCCTACAGAAATTTAGGTTTACCCTCTTCCAACACCAAATTCAGCACATGAAAGTCTTGGGAATTAGCTGCTGAGTGGAATTAGGTGTGATAAAAATTAGAACGCTGAAGTCTGCAGTAGTCCAGCCTTCCATGGCTGGAGTTTATGCTGTTAACTGCTAACAAAGGCCAGCAAGCTAACGTTAGCCGAGCCTAACTACAACCCCAATCCCAAAAAAGTTGGGACAAAGTACAAATTGTAAATAAAAACGGAATGCAATAATTTACAAATCTCAAAAACTGATATTGTATTCACTATAGAACATAGACAACATATCAAATGTCGAAAGTGAGACATTTTGAAATTTCATGCCAAATATTGGCTCATTTGAAATTTCATGACAGCAACACATCTCAAAAAGGTTGGGATGGGGCAATAAGAGGCTGGAAAAGTTAAAGGTACAAAAAAGGAACAGCTGGAGGACCAAATTGCAACTCATTAGGTCAATTGGCAATAGGTCATTAACATGACTGGGTATAAAAAGAGCATCTTGGAGTGGCAGCGGTTCTCAGAAGTAAAGATGGGAAGAGGCTCACCAATCCCCCTAATTCTGCGCCGACAAATAGTGGAGCAATATCAGAAAGGAGTTCGACAGTGTAAAATTGCAAAGAGTTTGAACATATCATCGTCTACAGTGCATAATATCAAAAGATTCAGAGAATCTGGAAGAATCTCTGTGCGTAAGGGTCAAGGCCGGAAAACCATACTGGGTGCCCGTGATCTTCGGGCCCTTAGACGGCACTGCATCACATACAGGCATGCTTCTGTATTGGAAATCACAAAATGGGCTCAGGAATATTTCCAGAGAACATTATCTGTGAACATAATTCACCGTGCCATCAGCTGTTGCCAGCTAAAACTCTATAGTTCAAAGAAGAAGCCGTATCTAAACATGATCCACAAGCGCAGACGTCTTCTCTGGGCTAAGGCTCATTTAAAATGGACTGTGGCAAAGTGGAAAACTGTTCTGTGGTCAGACGAATCAAAATTTGAAGTTCTTTATGGAAATCAGGGACGCCGTGTCATTCGGACTAAAGAGGAGAAGGACGACCCAAGTTGTTATCAGCGCTCAGTTCAGAAGCCTGCATCTCTGATGGTATGGGGTTGCATTAGTGCGTGTGGCATGGGCAGCTTACACATCAGGAAAGACACCATCAATGCTGAAAGGTATATCCAGCTTCTAGAGCAACATATGCTCCCATCCAGACGACGTCTCTTTCAGGGAAGACCTTGCATTTTCCAACATGACAATGCCAAACCACATACTGCATCAATTACAGCATCATGGCTGCGTAGAAGAAGGGTCCGGGTACTGAACTGGCCAGCCTGCAGTCCAGATCTTTCACCCATAGAAAACATTTGGCGCATCATAAAATGGAAGATACGACAAAAAAGACCTAAGACAGTTGAGCAGCTAGAATCCTACATTAGACAAGAATGGGTTAACATTCCTATCCCTAAACTTGAGCAACTTGTCTCCTCAGTCCCCAGACGTTTACAGACTGTTGTAAAGAGAAAAGGGGATGTCTCACAGTGGTAAACATGGCCTTGTCCCAACTTTGAGATGTGTTGTTGTCATGAAATTTAAAATCACCTAATTTTTCTCTTTAAATGATACATTTTCTCAGTTTAAACATTTGATATGTCATGTATGTTCTATTCTGAATAAAATGTGGAAGTTTCAAAATTCCACATCATTGCATTCCATTTTTATTTACAATTTGTACTTTGTCCAAACTTTTTTTGGAATCGGGGTTGTAGATCTAATGTTACCTACAGTGTCCTCAATGATTATTAACACCCTTTGTAAAGATTAGTAAGAAGGGTTGGGAAGCCAACCTTTAATTGAAATAAATTAATTGAGAGAGAAACAAATCCCTCATCAAGAAATAATTATTTTCAACAAAAACGTGCCGCTCTGGAAATTATAGTGAACACAATGTAACTGAAGCATGTTTCCCATTTTAATTGTACATTTTTGAGTTGATTAGAGTGTGTAGGAACTTTCAAGCTGTAATCCATGACTTCCTGATTAACTGAGGTACAAATATGAGGTGATTGAGGTCAAATTCCCTAAGTCATCCATCAACATGGGAACGATAAAGGAACCCAATGAAGGGGAAGTGTGTTGATCTTCATAAGTCAGGGAATGGTTATCTCATCTCATTATCTCTAGCCGCTTTATCCTTCTACAGGGTCACAGGCAAGCTGGAGCCTATCCCAGCTGACTACGGGCGAAAGGCGGGGTACACCCTGGACAAGTCGCCAGGTCATCACAGGGCTGACACATAGACACAGACAACCATTCACACTCACATTCACACCTACGGTCAATTTAGAGTCACCAGTTAACCTAACCTGCATGTCTTTGGACTGTGGGGGAAACCGGAGCACCCGGAGGAAACCCACGCAGACACGGGGAGAACATGCAAACTCCACACAGAAAGGCCCTCGCCGGCCCCGGGGCTCGAACCCAGGACCTTCTTGCTGTGAGGCGACAGCGCTAACCACTACACCACCGTGCCGCCCTAGGGAATGGTTATTTAAAAAAAAAAAAGCTATTTGCATGAAAATGCCCATTTCTACTATTGGGGCAATAATTAAAAAAAAAAAGTTAACACCAACTGAAACTGTTACAAACTTGCCTGGAAGAGGACCCAAGTTTGTTTTGCTCCTACGGACAGTGAGGAGGAGGGTAAGATAGGCAAAAAAAAAAAAAAGGTCTTCAAGGATCACTGTTGGTGAATTACAAGAAAAAGTATCTTGGGGTTTCTGAGTCTCCAAAACCATCATCAGATGCCACCTCCATGCCAACAGATTATTTGAAAGGTATGCCAGAAAAAAACTTTTCTGTCAGTTTATCACAAATGTAAATGCCTGAAGTTTGGAAAACGTTACTCCAACTTTGACTGGAACCGTGTTCTATGGTGTTATGTAACAAAAATGGAGCTTTTTGGCAATAAACACTCAAGGTAGGTTTGGCTTAAAAAAAGATGGCTATAATGAAAAAACCCTATCCCAACTGTAAAATATGGTGGATGTTCTGTGATGTTTTGGGGCTGTTTTTCCTCCAAAGGCCCTGGAAACCTTGTTCGGGGACGTGGTATCATGGACTCCATGAAATACCAGGACATATTAAATCAAAATCTGGCTGACTCTGTCAGGAAACTAAAACTGGGTCATCGTTGGCTCTTCCAAAAGGACAGTGATCCAAAGCACATGTACAAATTAACACAACAATGGTCATCTGACCACAGAATCCAGCTTCTGCCATGCTCATCTCAGTCCCCTCACCTGAACACCATTGAATACCTGTGGGGTGTGCTGAAGAGGAGAGTGCACAAGAGAGGGCCAAGGACCCTGGGTGATTGAGAGATTCTGTAAAGAGGAATGGTCTCGGATGCCCTGCTATGTATCTCCAACGTTATAAAATGTTTTAGGTGAAGACTGCTGTTTTACTGGCAAAGGGAGGTTTACAAAGTATTAAACGCAGGGGTGCTAATAATAGTGGCACATTTTATTTTTGTTGAAAATTATTTCTTGATGAGGGATTTTATTTTTCTCTGAATGAATTCATTTCAATTAAAGGTTGGATTTTTCTTTTTTTTCAGTGTGAGGTGAAGCTACTTCACCAAAAGGTGTTTTTTGTTTTTCTAATCCTTTTAACTAACATTTATAAGGGGTGCCAATAATTATGGAGGACACTGTACATAGTTAACTTGGCAAACACGAAGCATTGCGTGCTTAACAACACTGTAGAAAACTCATTATAACTATTTTGAGTAGAACATATCTCATCCTGGTTAATCACCCATGTGTAGTCGTCGTCCCCCCTGACAGTTTTCTACACATCACTTTGCTGTCATGGCCCAAGCATAGCAGACGATATTAATGAAATGCTCAACCACTCTGAAAGCATGTACTTTTGCACAGCATGCTCAGCCATTGCACTCGGGCTGTGTTGATCTTTGTGAATTCCTCAAATGCGAGAACCTCGACTGCATAATTTCTGACATTCATTATACACACTGCAAAAAATTGAAAACTGAATTTGATGAGAAAATTACTTAATACTAGTGAAATTATCTTGCTGCATGGACAGATATTTTTTACTTGATAAGACATCTTAGAATAAGTTGGTTGCAATCTAGAAATAGGCTTAATAATCTCAGAATTGGTGTCTTGTATTCTTCTAACAGGAAATACTAGATTGTTTCAACTATTTTCAAGACATTTTCACTTGCTAGGATATCATTTTTTGCAGTCTATATATCTGGCATATCACTGCAGTGATGTGGCCGCTCTGACAGCTTCAGCCATCAAAGTATCTAGAGAAGAATTACAGTAGTGGTTTCCCGTTGCCTTCTACTGGATTATTATAGAGGTTTTCTCCTCTCAATCATTCACACACACTCACACCTATGGACAATTTAGAGTAGCCAGTTAACCTAACCATATGTCTTTGGACTGTGAGGGAAACCAGAGCACCCGGAGGAAACCCACACAGACACAGGGAGAACATACTAACGCCACACAGAAAGGCCCCTGTCAGCCACTGGGCTTGAACTCAGAACCTTCTTGCTGTGAGGCAACAGTGCTGACCAACTGCACCACCGTGCCACCCAAAATATGTCTGAGCAATAATATATGCACGTTGCTATGCTACTGTGTCAAACGTACATTCACGTCAAATACCGCAAAGTTTTATAAATGGTCTCCCAGAGTTATCAACTTTTGATTGGATCACCATCAGACCCCACAGAACTTGATCAGGCAACTGAATGCTGAGAGTCAGCATACTGCTATACTTTAGATAATGTAGCTCCACTTAAAAGAAGAATAATTAAAGAGAAAAAACTAGCACCCTGGTATAACAATTACACACGCACCTTAAAACAGACTACCTGAAAATCAGAACGTAAATGGCATCAAACAGAATTGGTAGTATTCCAATTAGCATGGAAGGAGAGCCTCCTGAAGTATCGAAAAGCTCTTAATGCTGCTAGATCAATGTACAGTTAGGTCCATATATATTTGGACACTGACAGAAATTTTGTTTTTTTACCTGTTTACTGAAACATATTCAAGTTATAGTTATATAATGGACATAAAGTCCAGACTTTCAGCTTTCATTTGAGGGTATCCACATTAAAATTGGATGAAGGGTTTAGGAGTTTCAGCTCCTTAACATGTGCCACCCTTTTTTTAAAGGGACCAAAAGTAATTGGACAATTGACTCAAAGGCTATTTCATGGGCAGGTGTGGGAAATTCCTTCGTTATATCATTCTCAATTAAGCAGATAAAAGGCCTGGAGTTGATTTGAGGTGTGGTGCTTGCATTTGGAAGATTTTGCTGTGAAGAAAACATGCAGTCAAATGAGCTCTTCATGCAGGTGAAACAAGCCATCCTTAAGCTGCGAAAACAGAAAAAACCCATCCGAGAAATTGCTACAATATTAGGAGTGGCAAAATCTACAGTTTGGTACATCCTGAGAAAGAAAGAAAGAAAGAAAGAAAGAAAGAAAGAAAGAAAGAAAGCAGTGGTGAACTCATCAATGCAAAAAGACCTGGACGCCCACAGAAGACAACAGTGGTGGATGATCACAGAATAATTTCCATGGTGAACAGAAACCCCTTCACCACAGCCAACCAAGTGAACAACGCTCTCCAAGGGGTAGGCGTATCAATATCCAAATCTACCATAAAGAGAAGACTGCATGAAAATAAATACAGAGGGTTCACTGCATGGTGCAAGCCACTCATAAGCCTCAAGAATAAAAAGGCTAGATTGGACTTTGCTAAAAAACATCTAAAAAAGCCAGCACAGTTCTGGAAGAACAATCTTTGGCCAGATGAAACCAAGATCAACCTCTACCAGAATGATGGAAAGAAAAAAGTATGGTGAAGGCGTGGTACAGTTCATGATCCAAAGCATACCACATCATCTGTAAAACACGGCGGAGGCAGTGTGATGGCTTGGGCATGCATAGCTGCCAGTGGCACTGGGTCACTAGTGTTTATTGATTATGTGACACAGGACAGAAGCAGCCAGATGAATTCTGAGGTATTCAGAGACTGTGTGCTCAAATCCAGCCAAACTGATTGGTCAGCATTTCATAATACAGATGGACAATGACCCAAAACATAAAGCCAAAGCAACCCAGGAGTTTATTAAAGCAAAGAAGTGGAATATTTTTGAATGGTCAAGTCAGTCACCTGATCTCAACCCAATTGAGCATGCATTTCACTTGTTAAAGACTAAACTTCAGACAGAAAGGCCCACAAACAAACAGCAACTGAAAACCGCTGCAGTAAAGGCCTGGCAGAGCATTAAAAAGGAGGAAACACAGCGTCTGGTGATGGCCATGAGCTCAAAACTTCAGGCAGTCACTGCCAACAAAGGGTTTTCAACCAAGTATTAGAAATGAACATCTCATCTCATCTCTCATTATCTCTAGCCGCTTTATCCTTCTACAGGGTCGCAGGCAAGCTGGAGCCTATCCCAGCTGATTACGGGTGAAAGGCGGGGTACACCCTGGACAAGTCGCCAGGTCATCACAGGGCTGACACATACAACCATTCACACCTACGGTCAATTTAGAGTCACCAGTTAACCTAACCTGCATGTCTTTGGACTGTGGGGGAAACCGGAGCACCCGGAGGAAACCCACGCGGACACGGGGAGAACATGCAAACTCCACACAGGAAGGCCCTCGCCGGCCCCGGGGCTCGAACCCAGGACCTTCTTGCTGTGAGGCAACAGCGCTAACCACTACACCACCGTGCCGCCCAGAAATGAACATTTTATTTACAATTATTTAATTTGTCCAATTACTTTTGAGCCCCTGAAATGAAGGGATTGTGTTTAAAAAATGCTTTAGTTCCTCACATTTTTATACAATCATTTTGTTCAACCCACTGAATTAAAGCTGAAAGTCTGAACTTCAACTGCATCTGAACTGTTTTGTTCAAAATTCATTGTGGTAATCTATAGAACCAAAATTAGAAAAATGTTGTCTCTGTCCAAATATTTATGGACCTAACTGTATCTCTCCACCCTCAGAGAGGATAACAAAAATAATCCTAAATTCTTACTTAATACTGTAACAAAATTAATGTGGAAAACTACCATAGACACAAAATACACCTGAAATGAAATACGTGGTTGCAACAACTTCATGAATTTTTCAATGATAAAATTGAGAATATCCAACAAAACATTCGTTTGAATTTAAGGCCAGACAATTTAAATAACCCTTTAGTTAACAAATAACTGTTTCAGATTAGCAATTAGAATGTTTCACTCCCCTTCAATAAATTGAACATACTTAATTTCCACATCAAAATTTCCAACTTGTGTATTATATCCCTTACCTACATGGCTCTTCAAACAGATAATACCAGAAGCAATTGAACCTCTTCTAAAAATCACCAATTCATTCCTTAGAATTGGCTATGTACCCAAATCCTTTAAACTAGCAGTTATCCCCTGATTAAAAAATCTGACCTTGACCCCTTTCAGCTGTCCAATTATAGACCAATATTAAACCTCCCCTTTTTCTCCAAGATCCTAGAAAAAGCTGTGGTACAGCAGTTATGCTCATATCTACATAGGAATAACATCCATGAAATGTATCAGTCAGGATTTAGACCTCATCATAGCACAGAGACAACACTGGTTAAAGTAGTAAATGACCTACTGTTGGCATCTGATCAGGACTGTGTCACCCTGCTTGTATTGCTTGATCTTTGACACCACTGATGATACCATTGTCCTGGATAGACTAGAAAATGTTGTAAGAGTCAAGGGAACGGCCCTCTCTTGGCTCAGGTCTTATTTAACTGATTGCTATCAGTATGTTGATTTAACTGATGATTTTTCTATGCATACTAAGGTGAAATTTGGTGTTCCACAAAGTTCTGTCTTATGTCCACTGCTTTTTTTTCTCTTCCTATATATATATATATATATATATATATATATATATATATATATATATATATGCTTCCACTGTTATGCTGATGACACACAATTGTTTCTGCAAAGCCAGATGAGACACCAGCTTAATAAAACTGAGGAATGTGTAAAGGACATTAGACACTGGATGCTTATTAACTTCTTTCTACTTAACTCTGAGAAGACAGAAGTACTTGTATTAGGATCACATGCAGCTAGAAGTAGGTTTTCTGATTACATAGTAACTCTGCATGGATTTTCTGTTTCTTCATGTGCAGCAGTAAAAGATCCTGGGGTGATCATTGACTCCAGTCTTTCATTTGAAACTCATATCGATAACATTATGAGGATAGTTTTCTCTCATCTCAGAAATATTGTTAAGATAAGAAATATAATATCACAACATGATGCAGAAAAAATAGTTCATGCTTTTGTTACATCTGGGTTGGATTATTGTAATGTCTTACTGTCTTGCTGTTCCAGTAAGTGCATAAACAAGCTCCAGTTAGTTCAAAATACAGCAGCAAGACTCCTTACTGGAACTAGAAGATATGACCCCTGTCTTATCTTATCCTATCGCAATGGCTCCCAATCAAATTTTGCATTGATTATAAAATGATACAGTTTTCATTTTATCATAGTTCATCTTGCAATCTATTGATCTATAAAGCACTGAATGGTCTTGCGCCACAGTACCTGAGCGACCTTCTGGTCCTTTGTGACCTGTCACGCCTACTTAGATCAAAAGGTATAGGCTATCTGTTGGTGCCTCATATAGTGAAGGCTACACCAGGGGGCAAAGCCTTTTTTTACAAAGCCCCACAATTATAGAATAGCTTTCCAAGTAATATTTGGGACTCAGATACATTCTCAGTGTTTAAGTCTAGGTTGAAAACATCTTTTTAGTCAAGCCTTTTGTTAATAGCTTTTTATTAGGTAAAGGAGTAGATCTGGAGGGTCCTCAGGCATAGTGTTTCGGTAAACCGGGATGTATGGATGCTGTCCCCTCCCCAAACTCTCACATGTTCACTTAGGTTTGTTGACGGTGGAGTGGCTGGCTGCTTTATGTCCCAGGGCTCCCTCATGTCTGTGTTACCTTCTGGCTCTCCCTTTTAGTCATGCTGTCATAGTTCATCTTGCTAGAGTCCCCTCTTGCACTCACCGCAAAAAGTATACTGTTCTTAACCACGAGGTGACACCAGGCATACCTAACAACCTGTGGGTTTCTCTCTCTCTCTCTCCTTTCTCTTTCTCTCTCTGTCGAGCTACATGTTGATCCTGAGACACCAGTGATGCTGACCTCTTCTGCTCTTTAGACACGCCTGATCCATCTTGATGCCCTACGTCTGGCTGGAGTCTCATCACATTGCTCCTGTAGAGGACGGGCCCAGATGGACAGTTGAAAGACACACTTGGAAGATGGTTCTGGACCCTTACAGTTTTGCTATGATGGCTGAGGACTACAATTGCCATGATAACTTTAGGACTGTAGTTGTCATGCACAGTCTTGCACTCAAGTCTCCATCAGTGAACAGTTGATAACTTCCACAAAATAGACTTAATGCTAAAACTATAATGATTTCCTGGTTACACAGTTGTACTTTGTGAGTATATGACTCACTTATAGAAGTGAGTTATAATCACACTATCCGTTATCACCCAGATGAGGATGGGTTTCCTTTTGAGTCTGGTTCCTCTCAAGGTTTCTTCCTCGTGTTGTCGGAGGGGGTTTTTCCTTGCCACCATTGCCACAGGCTTGCTCATCAGAGATAAATTTTTTTTTCGGGATGAAATTAGCTAATGCTTAAAGTCTTTAATTTTCTGTAAAGCTGCTTTGTGATAATGTCTGTTAAAAGCTGTGTACAAATAAATTGACTTGACTACTTTTCCACAGGTATGCAGGATGATTCATTTTTGACCTAATTTACATAAAATCTGGTGTAAATTTTTTGAGATTTGAATTTCTGGGATTTGTATTTACGGTTCAGAGTTTTGTAATATCTGAAATCTTTGAGTTCTGTTTTGTTTTTAATCTGAAACCTTTTTTCTATCAAGTTTAAAACAGAAATATCAGTTAAAAGTAAATTCATTAAATATAATTAAGAAATAAAATTTTACTTGATGTGACTATTATGTATATAGAGTTCACATATATAAAATTCATATTCAAATACTTTTGACAATTTTCAAGCTCCATTACCTCTGAAAGTGAGTGACCAGAATGAATGAATGAATGAATACACTTTAAAAAAATGCAGGTTCCCTGCTGTTTCATTTTAGAGATAACTAGGGGGTCTCAGCAGCCTTGAAACACTGCACTGCCAGTTTCAGACCAGCTCCCCCAGACTTCATGATATGTGAATGCAAGTTTCATATCATGGGTGTAAATCATGCAGACCTTAAATACCAGAAAATTTCCCCAACAATCAATATAACTGATGAGCCCCTAGATAATCTTCAAGATTATAACACAAGTCCACTTGTCTTCACTTAGATGTTCAAAATGAGCTTGATGAATTATATGCTTCTGACAAATCACTTGACTCTCAAACTATTAAAGTTCTACTTCATTTGTTGTCCATCCTTTGAAGGTAAAACCTAAATATGACCTTTAGACATCTTTATTTGAGAAACAATGTACAATCAGCCTGATTAACCTCCACCTGCCTATTCTCTAAGCAGTAAATAATGGCCTTCACCTTATGTTAAGCCATCTGGCTGCAGAAAGACCAGTATGATCTTGTGAGAGATTTAAATAAGAGAATAATTCATGAGTAGCTATATTTAACAAGCCTTTTTTGTCACAGAGCCCTAAGGTCATTTTCTTTGATTTCTCTCTGATGTGATCTTGGCTTCATTTTACTGCATATTAAATATTGTTACTGCATGCCATCTTTTACCAATCTTATTTAAGAGTGACGTGAACTCAGAATATTTGACAAACAGTAATATTAAAAATACACTCATGGTCCACTTTATTAGGAACACCTGCACCTTCTTGCAGTTATCTAATCATCCATCATGTGGCAGCAGCACAACACATAAAATCATGCAGATACAGGTTAAGAGTTCAGTTAATATTCACATCAACTATCAGAATGGGGGAAAAGTGTGATCTCGGTGACATTAGCCATGGCATGAACGTTGATACCAGATAGACTGGTTTCCGTATTTCAGAAACAGTCGATCATCTTGAAATTTAACACACAACAATTTCTAGAGTTTACACTCACTCTCTCTCTCTCTCTCTCTCACACACAAAAAAAAATCCTGTGAGCAGAGGTTCTGTAGGCTGAAACACCTTGTTGTTGAGAGAGATCAGAGGAGAATGGCCAGATTAGTTTGAGCTCACAGGAAGTCTATATTAACTTAGATAATCACCATTTACAACCAGGGTGAGCAGAAAAGCATCTCAGAATGCACAACATATCAAACATTGTTGGATGGGCTACAACAGTA
This sequence comes from Neoarius graeffei, assembly GCF_027579695.1. NCBI lineage: Eukaryota > Metazoa > Chordata > Actinopteri > Siluriformes > Ariidae > Neoarius > Neoarius graeffei. The sequence goes on along the minus strand of NC_083578.1, from coordinate 56,444,746 downwards.
GAAGTCCACATCAGGCTCCACTCCTCTAAGGCAAGAACAGGAATCTGAAGCTATCATGGGCACAGAGTCACCCAAACTGAAATTAACTTTTTTTTTTTAACTGTTGTAGCCCATGCACTGGAAAATTCACTGTTTTGTGCAGGCTGAGATGTTTGAGTGAGTATGTTTCATAGTGTGTTCTCTAATTCAGAGATTTCTCTCGGTGACAGAAAATGTAGAAATAATTACTTTTATTGTAAAACAAAATCAAAATCAGCCTACGTATTTTAAATGAACACTAACTCTGTAATGGTCTATTTCATTGGAAGACAATGCAACACAAAGGTGGAACTCATTCATTTCACATCATCACATTCTAACTCTGATAGAATAATATGCATTTATTTTGTTTTGTAAATGCCAAATTTACTGAAATTCAGTTTCAAAATGAAAGATTCAAGCTTTATTATATGTGTAAGACAGTGAACTTCATCAAGAACAAGCCTCATGTAATTCACCACAACACCTAGCTCTGCAAAAACTTAAATGAGGGGGTTTCCAGGGAAAACACTACTTTTACATTTGGAGGCTGTTAAAACAGGAGAAGTAAGTGGGTACTGCACCTGTCCCAGTGGCCATGTTCGCTCACCAGACTGTCCTCCAGCTCGTCCTCTATGCGGAAGGGCTGAAGAGACACAGGCTCATCCTGAGGACAGGAATATTGCCTGAGGAATGAGTGAGACAGAGCTGCTTCTGCTGTCAGCCGGTCCACTGGGTTAAAGGTCAAGATCTGCTCCAGGAAATCTGTGGCTGAGAGTGGAAATGGAAAAGTAGACTCATTAAAACCGGTTTAATGATTGTGTGAATGATCTGAATCACTGAAAAACATTTTACTGGAATTTGCTTATTAATTTCAGTCCTGTTTCTCACCTTCCTCCTCCACCTCAGGAAGAAGCTCTTGCAGTGATCTCCTGACCTCCCAGTTGTGGTTGACGTAAGAAGGCATGACTCTCAGCAGCTCCTGCCGGTCCTCCTCCCTAATCACTGGCACAGTGTCCAGAATTAGCTGCATCTGCTCCAGCTCATGTGCACCTGGAGCATAGCATTCTGGTGTTAGACAGATGATGTCTTATATTTAAAATTGAAAAAGCACAGAGATACCTTTTCCTGAACATACACTATATGTTATGCCAAAAGTATGTGGACACCTGACCATCACATGCATATGTGGGTCTTCCCCAAACTGCTACCACAAAGTGTGAAGCAGCCAGTTGTCTAAAATGCCTTGTATGCTGTAGGATTAAGATTTCCCTTCCCTGGAACTAAGGGGCTCAAACCTGTTCCAGCATGACAATTAGGGCTGAACTAATTGAACTAAATATCATATCTATATCTAGATATGAACATTCAAGATATTAATTATCGAAAAAGCAACGATATAGACGATATAGAGTTCCCCTCCCCGCGCTCGCCCTGCATGTACAGCTCTGGCAGTCACAACAAACATCATTTTTACGATTGCCCTTGAATGCACCGCTAAGGCCAGCCAACCACAAACCTTATTTCATGCTTGCTGTGGATCGACAGCTGAAGCCAACCAATGACAAACATATGAGGGCGGGAGTGAGGGAGACGGAGACCGAGGCGCGCGCACACACTACAGACACAGCGGGGAAATTAAAAAGAAAGAAAGAAAATGAGTGCGGAAGATAATGCGGCCGGTGGCGGTGCAGAATCTGACTTGGTGCCAAAACATAAATCACCCTCCATTATTTGGAGGTATTTTGGATTCAAAAAGGACGATGTTAACCAGAGTGAGGTGTTGTGCAGGTCGTGCTTAGCAAAAATTGTGACGAAGCAAGGTAGCACAACAAACATGTTTCACCACCTGAAACAACACCATTGCGTGCTGCACGAAGAGTGTATGACAATGAGAGAAACACCGGGGACTTCTCAGTCATCCCAAAATAAGCCAAAGAAAAGTTTGATTGGGACGTCACGGTGGTGTAGTGGTTAGCACTGTCGCCTCACAGCAAGAAGGTCCGGGTTCGAGCCCTGTAGCCAGCGAGGGCCTTTATGTGCGGAGTTTGCATGTTCTCCCCGTGTCCGTGTGGGTTTCCTCCGGGTGCTCCGGTTTCCCCCACAGTCCAAAGACATGCAGGTTAGGTTAACTGGTGACTCTAAATTGACCGTAGGTGTGAGTGTGAATGGTTGTCTGTGTGTCAGCCCTGTGATGACCTGGCGACTTGTCCAGGGTGTACCCCGCCTCTTACCCGTAGTCAGCTGGGATAGGCTTCAGCTTGCCTGCGACCCTGCAGAACAGGATAAAGCAGCTAGAGATAATGAGATGAGATGAAAGTTTGATTGCTGATGCGTTCAGTAGCGTTACACCGTACGAGTCGACGTCCACCAGACATAAAGAAATTACAGACGCTATAACATACCACATTGCAAAAGACATGGTACCGGTGTACACAGTCTCGAAAGAGGGCTTTAAAAAAATGGTTCGGACGCTGGACAAGCATTATAAAATACCATCCCGAACACATTTTAATCAAGTGGGCATTCTGAAACTCTATAATGAGCGTAAAATGAATGTTGAATCCGAGCTCCGTGAAATCGATCATTTCGCCACAACCATGGACCTATTGTTAAAGCAGAGCTGCAGTAAAATGTTTGATTTGTAATTTATTTATTTGTAATTTATGTTAATGTTGATGACTGGCAGTGAGTTCTTAAAAATAAAACTGCATTTTCCACATTTTTTTGTATTATGATGTTTTTATTTTTCTGAAAAATGCTTGGTTTTCACCGAACCCGTAGTCATATCGTATCGTATCGAGATATCTGGCATGAATATCGAGATATGAAATTTTGTCCATATCGTTCAGCCCTGTTGACAATGCCCATGTGCGCAAAGACAACTCCATAAAGACAGGGTGTGCCATGGTCGGAGTGGAAGAACTTGAATGGCCTGATCCCTGACCTCAACCCCACTGAACACCTTTGGGATGAACTGAAAAGCCAATGTGCACCAGACCTCCTTGGTTGACATCAGTGCCCACCGTAACTAATGCTGTTTTGTCTGAATGAGCACAACTCCCCATAGCCACACTTCAAAACTTAGTATAAAACCTTTCCAGAAGAGTGGAGGTTTTAGAATGGTCACATATGGATGTGATGGTCAGGTTTCCACATAATTTTGGCCATATAGAGTAGTTATTTAGAAGGGATATATTGAGTAGTGGGCAGCACAGTGGTGTAGTGGTTAGCACTATCGCCTCACAGCAAGAAGGTCCTGGGTTTGAGCCCAGCGGCTGACGAGGGCCTTTCTGTGTGGAGTTTATGTGTTCTCCCCCATGACTGTGTGGGTTTCCCCACAGTCCAAAGACATGCAGGTTAGGCTAATTGGTAGCTCTAAATTGTGTGAGTGTAAATGGTTGTATGTGTCAGCCCTGCGATGATCTGGCAACTTGTCCAGGGTGTACCCCACCTCTCACCCATAGTCAGCTGGGATAGGCTCCAGCTTGCCTGCAACCCTGTACTGGCTATCATTGAGCAATGGATGGGTAGTTATTTCATATATTTGCAGGATACTGAGAAGTCAAAGAACTTCAAGAAAGTTTAGCTTTTAAAAAATGTCTTATGATAGGTACTTTCTTTGGTTGCCTGACAGTGGTGCTTGAAAGTTTGTGAATCCTATAGAATTTTCTATTTCTGCATAAATGGCATTTAAAATGGTGGCGGCGCGTGCGGACGCAGCGGCTCCTCTCTGTTCCGATAATGTGGCGTTTACATGTTTGTCTTCGTCGGTGTGCTCGAGTGATGGTATGTTTTCGTCGCATTTGTCTGTCCCGAGGCGCACATACAGCCGTGGGACTCTTTTTGACATTGGCAACACTTTTTTCTGTAAGTTAAACCTGGCACACGCTAAGGAGCTACGTACATGACCTCGGCCTACTCCGGCGGCCCGCTTTGACATTGACCCCCACTACTGCTGCACACCCGCAGAGGAAGCGCTGTAGGTGGTGCAAGAGGAAGCAGAAGCGGGGAAAGCGCGGGGGTATCCGGGCCAGGCTAATGGCTAATCCACACAAGCCAGCTATACCGTCCATCGTACTCGCCAATGTACGCTCCTTGGATAACAAACTGGATTATATTCACCTTTTGAGAGCGACCCAGCAGGCTGTGAGAGAGTGCTGTGTTTTTGTGTTCACGGAAACATGGCTCAGCGACAGCATACCAGACTCCGACATCCAGCTCGACCAGCTAACATGCTATCGAGCAGACAGAGCCCTCATTGAAGGAGCTAAGACCCGCGGCGGCGGGTTCTGTGTTTACATCAGGGATGCTTGGTGTCAGGACGCTGTGGTAGTTTGCAGACACTGTTCACCCCTTGTGGAGTTTATGATCGTCAAATGCCGGCCTTTCTATCTACCGAGGGAGTTTTCTGCCATCCTGCTTGTTGCAGTTTACATTCCTCCTAGCTGCAACAACAACAATAGGGACAAGGCACTGAGTGAACTGTACTGCACCATCAGCAACCAACAGACAGCCCATCCAGAGGGACTTCTCATCGTAGCTGGGGATTTCAACCACGCAAATCTCAAAACAGTGTTTCCTCAGTTACATCAACACATTGACTTTGCAACACGGGGAAACAACACACTGGACCAGGTTTACACTACACAGAGAAGAGCATACAAGGCCTCACCCCATCTCGGTGCTTCAGACCACATCACTGTTATGCTAATGCCAGCATACAGGCCAAAGGTCAAAGTCATCAAACCGGTCCAGAAGCAGGTACAGGTGTGGCCAGAGGGTGCTTCCTCAGCACTTCAGGACTGCTTTAACATCACAGACTGGGACATGTTTAAGCAGGCAGCCACTTACAACCACCACATCAACATCCAGGAATATTCAGACACTGTTACAGCCTACATTAGTAAATGCACTGATGATGTCACGGACACTAAGACCATCACAGTACAGGCCAACCAGAAACCATGGCTGACGGGGGAAGTCTATCGGTTACTGAAAGCCCGGAACGCTGCTTTCAGAGCAGGTGATGAGGCTGGTCTGAGATCAGCAAGAGCCAACTTGTCCCGTGGCATCAGACTAGCAAAGAAGCAGTACAGTAGCAGGATAGCCCAGCATTTCACTGACAGCAGAGAGACAAGGAGCCTGTGGCAGGGGATACAGACCATCACGGACTATAAAACCTCAACCACAGACCTGTGACAAGGACATCACTCTGCTGAACAGTCTAAACAACTTCTTTGGATGGTTTGAAGCCAACAACAGCATGCCTACACAGAAGACACCACCCCTTCCGGATGACCAGGTGCTGTCCCTGTCTCCAGCCAGTGTGAGGAGATCCCTCTCCAGGATCAACACCCGCAAAGCTGTAGGACCTGACAACATTCCAGGTCGTGTGCTAAAGGACTGTGCAGAGGAGCTCACAGAAGTGCTCACAGACATCTTCAACACCTCCCTGAGCCAAGCTGTTGTCCCCACCTGCTTCAAGAGCACCACCATCATCCCTGTTCCAAAGAAGGCCTCTCCATCCTGCTTCAACGACTACCACCCTGTGGCAGGGTTTCCCATACATAGACCATTGTGTGGCGCAGCGCCACACAATGGATTCCTATCGCCACATAATCAGACTCGCGATTTTGAAAAAAAAAATTCCGTTGCGTATCGTTCCGTTCATTCATAGTGCTCTTTCTTCTCGTTTGCGCGTGCACACACACACACACAGACAGAGAGCGACGGAGAGGCGTGTACACAGGTCTGCCGTTGCGCATGTACCCGGTGTCACGGTCTGATCGTGCGCTGGTATAAATTTACCATGCGCAGACCGATTTTTTTTTCCCTCGGTCAACTTCCGGGAAGTCTAGACTGGTGGTAAATTCAGACCGTGACACCGGCCTTATTGCATTATCCCGTTTATCCCGCTTCAGCATTAATGCAAGTTATTAATAATGGTTTGACATTCACAATAAATAAGGATTTCCCACTAGCCTAAATAAAATGCTGTTATACTCGCGGGGATGCCTAGCTGATGCTATCTGAAGCATAAAATCTGAATATTTTAAGAAACAATGCGGTAGTTGAGAGAGGCTACTGTAGGATGCCCACAGGCTAATAATAACTTCATATTTATTTGACTATTATAATTTTATTGACTCTCAATGTTTGCTGCTTTAACTCAGATGAGTATTGAAAAGTTGTTTCTGAATTGCGAGCGGGATTTCTCAGCTATGAATAGAGTAAGCACATAGAAATTCAGTATTCCTTTGTATATTTTTTTATGTAATGGAAATTTTTAGTGCTTTGATGATGAAGAAAATGTACTTTTTTATCCATAGATTAAAACAGACCTCAGGAATAGGCTCCAAGGGGAACACCTGGAAGCCTGCTTACGAATCTCCATAAATGGTCCCAAACCCAATGACTTCCCTTAAGATAGGGCACTTGAGGGTTTTTTTTTCCAGGAAGCCACGCAGAATTAAATGTTCTGATAGTGCATGCAGGCTTTGCACCAATTAGGGTAATGCTTTTCATTATTGTTAGTTGCCTTGTTGTTAGTTGTTGGTTGCCTTGCCTTTTTTTTTTTTTTTGGTTTCCGTTTCTGGTTGCGAGTACGTCGTGCGCATTCTGGCTGCCGCTTCTCACCAGAGCTTTTTTTTTTTTTTTCTTTATTTTTCAATTTTCATTTTATTTATTTATTTTTTTCTGTGTGTTTGTGTAGTTTGATGTTTGTTTGAGTGTTTTGTCCGCCGGTTGTGGTGTAGCTCCGGACCCAGTTTTGGGCGTTGGTTCCCTCTAGGCCTTGGTTCGCTGTGGGTGATGCCTGTGCTCCCAGCTGTGGACTGCAGTGAGCTCGCTGCTCATTTAACATTCGTGGTTGTCCAGTGCTCTGCGCTTTAATGCTTGGCGTGATGTTCCGAGCGATGTTGCTCGGTGGCATCGCGGCGGCTGTGCAGGCGGTTTGGGACACACCAGCGCTCTGCATGGCGGATCTTCTGTGTTCGCTTTGTGGATCCACGGCGTGGTGTTTGAGCGATGTGGCTGACGGCGTCATGGCGGCTGTGCTGGAGATGTGGGACTCGTTTTCATGTGCCTTTTGGTGGGACTGTGGCTGCTACACCACTGGAATTACATCCTGACTCCTACTTGGTGGACTTTTTATTTTTTATTATTTATTCATTTATTTATTTATAATTTTTTATTATTATTATTTATTTCTTTGTCTATAATTGTAAAGCGTCCTTGGGTTTCTTGAAAGGTGCTATATAAGTTGAACTTATTATTATTATTATTATTATTATTATTATTATTATTGGTGTTACCTTAAGTGGTTTCTTACATCTAATTATGATATTTTATTATTATTTTGTTGTTACATTATACTATTTATTTCATTTTAGTATTGCTTGAGGTAAGTGTTGAGTTCAATATTTAAAATAAAAACCTCCAGCTTATTTTTTGCAATTTATTCCTTGAATGTCAACTAAAGAATGATTGAAAGATTGCCACCAAAAAGGCAAAAAACTAAGGTAAAAATCTTCAATTTTGGTGAGTAATTTTCATAAATTTAAAAGACAGGTTTTCCACCAACATCAAGCCCAGCAAACTAATGGCCTGCCCTGTAATGTAAAGTTGGGTCGAGGAATGAAACCAGGCAGGGTTCTGGTAAAAATTGTTTTAGCTGTCTTCTCTTAAAGAACTTAAAAGAATTTAGATTGAACTGAATAATCTCAAATACTTCTTGTAGCTTTAAAATAGTCCCAGCAGGTGATTCTGAAGAAAAATACTGTGTGTTTGAACACCGCCCGCTGTAAACACTTTGCATACACCCCAATGACCGACTCCACCGACCGCCACGGCACCACCGCACACGATTCCCTCATCGGCACAGTGGAGCACCACAAATTGCTACCTGGTCTGTAGGAAACACTGCCCTGTGGCACTGACCCCCATCATTATGAAGTGCTTCGAGTGGTTAGTCATGCAGCACATCAAATCCATCCTCCCTCCCTCCATGGACCCATACCAATTTGCATATCGGGCCAATCGGTCCACTGATGATGCAATCTCCACCGCTCTCCACTCAGCTCTCACTCACCTGGACACTAAGGACTCTTACATGCGGATGCCGTTCTTAGACTTTAGTTCAGCATTTAACACAATCATCCCCCAGCAGCTGATTCAGAAACTGGACTGTCTAGGACTAAACACATCCCTCTACAACTGGTTGCTGGACTTCCTGACCGGAAGACCACAGGCAGTCCAGGTCGGCAGCAACACATCCAGCACCATCATACTGAACACAGGGGCCCCTCAAGGATGTGTGCTCAGCCCCCTTCTCTTCACCCTGCTGACCCATGACTGCACACCAACACACAACAGCAACCTCTTCATCAAGTTTGCGGATGACACGACTGTGGTGGGACTCATTAACAACAATGATGAGTCATACTACAGGGACGAGGTGAGCCAACTGGCCGCGTGGTGCAGAGACAACAATCTCTCTCTTAATGTGGAGAAGACGAAGGAGATGGTTGTCGACTTCCGGAGAGCCTCCACCCAGCATCCTCCACGGACCATCAATGGTGCCGCTATGGAGAGAGTGAGCAGCACCAAGTTCCTGGGTGTGTACCTCACCGAGGATCTCTCCTGGAGCAGCAACACCGCATCGCTGGCCAGGAAAGCTCAGCAGCGCCTGTACTTCCTCCGCAGACTGAAAAGAGCTAGAGCACCAGCCACTATCATGCAGACCTTCTACCGCGGAACCATCGAGAGCATCCTGACCAGCTGCATCACTGTGTGGTACGGCGGCTGTACTGCATCCTGACAGAAGACCCTGCAGCACATAGTGAGAGCAGCTGAGAAGATCATCGGTGTCCCCCTACCCTCCCTTCAGGATATTTACAACACACGCCTGGCCCGCAGAGCACTCAGTATTGCGGGCGACTCCACCCATTCCAACCACCACTTCTTCAGCCTCCTGCCTTCTGGGAGGAGAATGAGAAGCCTCTGGGCGACAACCAGCAGACTGAGAGACAGCTTCATCCACCAAGCCGTCAGGATGCTGAACTCCCTCCCAGGCCAGTACCCCCTTCCCTTAATACACAAACCAAATGTCACCAACCACTTTAACGAACTGTAACGGAATTCAATTGCACTATGTTAAAACTGTTTACAATACTATCTACATGGTTTTTTTTTTTTTAAAGTTAATTGCACTATATAAAAACTGTTTAGAACACTGTTTACACTTTATACATATCTGCCATATTTATACTTACACTGAAAATTCTGCTTATACTGCCATATTTATTTATTTATATTTATACTGATAATTACTATACTGTCAGACTGCTGTTCCCATTTACATTGTTCATTCTGTTTATATTGTCATTCGTCTCATTTAAATTTATACCGTTAATTCTGTTCACACTGCACTTTCTGGATTGCCACTGTCTTTTCTTAGATAGCTGTAGCTTGTGTGTGTAAATACCCCCCCCCCCCAGGTTTTTTTTCCTTCCTCTTTTTAAAGTTTATACACTATATTGCCAAAAGTAGTTGCTCACCTGTCTTGATTCACATATGAGCTTAAGTGACATCCCATTCCTAATCCATAGGGTTCAATATGATGTCAGTCCACCCTTTGCAGCTAGAAAAGCTTTATCTCTTCTGGGAAGGCTGTCCACAAGGTTTAGGAGTGTGTTTATGGGAATTTTTGACCATTCTTCCAGAAGCGCATTTGTGAGGTCACACACTGATGTTGGACGAGAAGGCCTGGCTCTCAGTCTCCGCTCTAATTCATCCCAAAGGTGTTCTATCGGGTTGAGGTCAGGACTCTGTGCAGGCCAGTCAAGTTCATCCACACAAGACTCTGTCATCCATGTCTTTATGGACCTTGCTTTGTGCACTGGTGCACAGTCATGTTGGAAGAGGAAGGGGCCAGCTCCAAACTGTAAAAACAGTCTGCATGCCTAGGTGCTTGATTTTATACACCTGTGCCCATGGAAGTGATTGGAACACCTGATTCCGATAATTTGGATGGGTGAGCTAATACTTTTGGCAATATAGTCCATCTTGTACCTATATTTTATATTTCATGTTTATTACTGTTTGCACCGCGGATAAGAGGGAAACGCAATTTCAATTCTCTGTATGTCCTGCACATATGGCATTATTGACAATAAAGTGAACTTGAACTTGATAAATATGACCTAAAACATCATCAGATTTTCACATAACTCCTAAAAGTAGATAAAGAGAACCCAGTTAAACAAATGAGACAAAAATATTATACTTGCTCATTTATTTATTGAGGAAAATGATCCAATATTACATATCTGTGAGTGGCAAAAAGTATGTGAACCTTTTGCTTTCAGTATCTGGTGTGACCCCCTTGTGCAGCAATAACTGCAACTAAACGTTTCCGGTAACAGTTGATCAGTCCTGCACACTGGCTTGGAGGAATTTTAGCCTATTCCTCCATATAGAACAGCTTCAACTCTGGGATGTTGGTGGGTTTCCTCACATGAACTGCTTGCTTCAGGTCCTTCCACAACATTTCAATTGGATTAAGGTCAGGACTTTGACTTGGCCATTCCAAAACATTAACTTTATTCTTCTTTAACCATTCTTTGGTAAAACGACTTGTGTGCTTAGGGTCGTTGTCTTGCTGCATGACCCACCTTCTCTTGAGATTCAGTTCATGGACAGATGTCCTGACATTTTCCTTTAGAATTCGCTGGTATAATTCAGAATTCATTGTTCCATCAATGATGGCAAGCCGTCCTGGCCCAGATGCAGCAAAATAGGCCCAAACCATGATACTACTACCACCATGTTTCACAGATGGGATAAGGGTCTTATGCTGGAATGCAGTGTTTTTCTTTCTCCAAACGGAACGCTTCTCATTTAAACCAACATTTCTATTTTGGTCTCATCCATCAATAAAACATTTTTCCAATAGCTTTCTGGCTTGTCCACGTGACCTTTAGCAAACTGCAGTTCTTTTTGGAGAGCAGTGGCTTTCTCCTTGCAACCCTGCCATGCACACCATTGTTGTTCAGTGTTCTCCTGATGGTGGACTCATGAACATTAGCCAATGTGAGAGAGGCCTTCAGTTGCTTAGAAGTTACCCTGGGGTCCTTTGTGACCTCGCTGACTATTTGATCTTTGTTGGTCGACCACTCCTGGGGAGGGTAACAATGGTCTTGAATTTCCTCCATTTGTACACAATCTGTCTGACTGTGGATTGGTGGAGTCCAAGCTCTTTAGAGATGGTTTTGTAACCTTTTCCAGCCTGATGAGCATCAACAACGCTTTTTCTGAGGTCCTCAGAAATCTCCTTTGTTCGTGCCATTATACACTTCCACAAACATGTGTTGTGAAGATCAGACTTTGATAGATCCCTGTTCTTTAAATAAAACAGGGTGCCCACTCACACCTGATTATCATCCCATTGATTGAAAACACTTGACTCTAATTTCACCTTCAAATTAACTGCTAATCCTAGAGGTTCACATACTTTTGCCACTCACAGATATGTAATATTGGATCATTTTCCTCAATAAATAAATGACCAAGTATAATATTTTGGTGTCATTTGTTTAACTGGGTTCTCTTTATCTACTTTTAGGACTTGTGTGAAAATCTGATGATGTTTTAGGTCATATTTATGCAGAAATATAGAAAATTCTAAAGGGTTCACAAACTTTCAAGCACCACTGTAGCTTGTCCTATTAAGTTGATTAAAGAGTAATGTTTTCCTGTCTGTTTAAAGCTGTATATGCATTTTTTGTTTGGGGCAGTGATGGCTCAATGAGTTAAGGCCCTGGTTTACTAATTGGCAAGGTGCGGACTTAAGCCCTAGCACCACCAAGCTGTCACTGTTGGACCCTCAAGCAAGGCCTTTAACCCTATTGGTTCAACATCTCTACATCAATCCCACATAGAAGGGGGGGGGATGCAAAAAGAAGAATAATGCATTTCTGGTTTGTTTCATGCTATCATGTACTGGCAAGCAACATAAAAAAAGCTTTAATAAGATGAGAGCATATCATTTACATGTTGTGCTTTAATTCTTCATTTATCCAGGTGTATGTGCACTACAGTGGCGGTTGGTAGTCTTTCAAACAGGGGAGGCTGGTCGGTTACGATATTTCCAGATTTTAAAAGAAAAAACACATCAATTTTGCCCATACTCTTGCCTCTGATCTGGCTGATTGTTGGCAGGGTCACAAACTGTGAAATAACAGGTTCTTTTGGCCCATTAGCCTATTGTCCAATATACATGATGGTGGTGTTGGGGGGGGTATATTTTAACATTTTTTATATTTTAAAATTGTGGCATGTTGTTTAAAAATTGATCATTACTGAAAGTAGCTCTTTGTCAGGAACCTCAGCAGTAACAGCAGAGTGTTCTGGAATAGGCACAAGCACTGACCTTGGGGAGCCAAACATAGAGCTGGGTGCCACACATTTCATTCAATGACACTTTCCCTATATTTTACTTATTTTGACTAAGAAATGTTTTATTGACAATTTTGATAACCCTTCACTTTTAATCCAGGTCTGTAGTGTGAAATGTTCTCGGCTGTGTTTTTGTTTAAAAATGTTTTCCAAATTGTAGCTGTGTTTAATTCATATCCAGAGAAATATATATTCCAATATAATATACTCAGCATAAACATTTTAAGTATATTCTATATTTTTGGTCCATCCATGACATATTATTAAAGTAGCCTATTTACTGTTGTTGATGTGGGTCACTTGCTGTTAGCCAATTCACTTTCTCGTACCAGGAGAGCTGAAAGGAACGAGTATTATTCCCTACCTTTTTCACCAAGTCAATTTGAGGCGTTGGTCTACCCTGCTCTTTAATTTTAATTTTTTCCTCGAAAGGAAGACTGGCAAATGGCTTCGCCAAAATTAAATCAGCAATGCTTGGCATCCGTGTGCAGCTTTCTTGCTAGCTGACTAGCCCCCTCAAGTTCAGTCACTCAAATAAACGAAATTTCTGGAACTAAGATAGCAAACTTGACAACACTATATTTACACTTTATTTACAATGAAAATATATACAAACTAAAAAAGCTGGTAGAAACCGTATGTAATGAATGAAATCGAAATATAAGCTGATCTCTTACAATACACCACAGCACTTGCGAATCCACATGGGACTGAACTGAAATTCACCGCTGCCTGTCTATATTTGAAACGAGTTGTCAATCAAAGAAAATATCCGGCCGCTTTCACCAATCACCAGTCTCCTCGCGGAAAGCTTTGCCATGTCCCTCCCATGTGAGGCTCGGAGTCCGTAGGCGGGCATTTTCGCAGTATTTGTCCAATAACCATCTTGCATTTTGAGATTGAAAAGCGCATAGCTCCCAAATACCATTGAAGTCCACTGAGGCTGGGAGTCCGTGAGACTCCGTGGGCGGGCGTTTTCGCAGTATTTGTCCAATAACTGTCTTGCATTTTGAGATTGAAAAGCGCATAGCTCCCAAATGCCATTGAAGTCCACTGAGGCTGGGCTGCATCGCGCTGTCACGAGGGGGATAAACTCATGCACACATTAAAGTTATAACAGAATTATTTCGCACTGTAGTGGGTTGAGCACATATATTTCTATGATTCTGGATCTGAAATAGCAATGTTATAAGGTCGGCTATAACATAAGCCTAGCGCAATTCATCCTACACGATGTTCGTCATTTTTAGAGGAGGCTGAGCCTCCCTCGTTGTCTTAGAGCAATCGCCTGTGGTGTACTAGTGCATCTAAAAAACCAGAATATCATGAATAAGTTCATTTTTTGTAGTCCCATTCATAAAGTAAACTTTCATATATTCTATATTCATTACATGTAAAGTGAAATATTTCAAGCCTTTTTTGTTTTAATTTTGATGATTATGGCTTAGCTCATGAAAATCAGAAATCTAGCATTTCAAAATATTAGAATATTTCATTTCGAGTTTGAGTAAAACAGTATCAATACCGTGCATCTCTCAGTCTAGTTCAATACATGCAATCACAATCATGGGGAAGACTGCTGACTTGACAGTTATCCAGAATATGATCACTGACACCCTCCACAGAAGGTCAACGCTGAAAAGGCTGGTTGGAAAAGGTGCACAAGCAACAGGGATGACCGCAGCCTTGAGAGGATTGTCAAGAAAAGTCAATTCAAGAACTTGGGGGCACTTCACAAGGAGTGGACTGAGGCTGGCGTCAATCCATGAAGAGCCATCAAGCACAGACCTCTTCAGGAAAGGGGTTACAACTGTTGCATTCCTAATATCAAGCCACTCCTGAACAAGATACAATGTCAGTAGAGTCTTACCTGGGCTAAGGAGAGAAAGAACTGGATTGTTGCTCAGTGGTCCAAAGTCATCTTTTCAGATGAAAGTAAATTTTTCATTTAATTTGGAAATCAAAGTCCTAGAGTCTGGAGGAAGAGTGGAGAGGCACAGAATCCAAGGTGGTTGAAATCCAGTGTGAAGTTTCCGCATTCTGTGATGATTTGGAGTGTTATGTCATCTGCTGCTGTTGGTCCACTGTGTTTTATCAAGTCAACACAGCCATCTACCAGGAGATTTTACAGCACTTCATGCTTCCATCAGCTGACAAGCTTTATGGAGATGCTGATTTCCTTTTTCAGCAGGACTTAGCACCTGCCCACAGTGCCAAAACTACTACCAAATGGTTTGCTGAACATGATATTACTGTGCTTGATTGGCCAGCCAACTCACCTGACCTGAACCCCATATAGAATCCATGGAGTATTGTCAAGAGGAAGATGAGAAACACCCAATCCAAAAATACAGATGAGCTGAAGGTCGCTATCAAAGAAACCTGGACTTCATTAACACCTCAGCAGTGCCACAGGCTGATCGCCTCCATGCCACGCCGCATTGATGCAGTAATTCATGGTAAAGTAACTCCAACCAAGTATTGAGTGTATATATTAACATACTTTTCAGAAGTTGGACATTTCTGTATTGTAAATCCTTTTTTACTGATCTTAGGAAATATTCTCATAATTTGAGAAACTGGATTTCTGATTTTCATGAGCTATAAGCCATAATCATCAAAATTTAAACAAAAAAATGCTTGAAATATTTAACTTTACATGTAATTAATATAGAATATATGAAAATTTACCTTTTTCATTTAAATAAAAAAAACTTTTTCATGATATTCTATTTTTTTTGAGATGCACTAACACATGTACACATATTGAAAAAAATATGCTCAGAATACTGAGTTCTTTTGATCATATTGTTTAAATTTCAGTGCAGTCTGTTATTACTATGACAGAATGGGCATCATTTTAATGACAATGATCATCTACTTCCACATATTTTAGTGATCTGACCTGCAAAAAGCATTCGGCCTGTAAGCATCTCAGCCAGGATGCAGCCTGCAGCCCACATGTCGATGGCCTTGGTGTAGTTATTTGGAAAGAGCAGCAGACGTGGGGAGCGATACCATTTAGTCACCATCCCTTCTGAGAGGTAGCCCTGTTTGTACACACATAAGAGACTGCTGCTAGCTACAGGCAAAACACATGGGCAAAAGCAGCTTGTGGTGACACATTGCTGTAACATAAGAGAGTCTCCATGTCTAAAAACACAGGTGCACCACTCACTCTGTCACAGAATTACATCAGGCTTCATTCACGTCAAAAACAAGCTTCATCTCATCAGTAAGGTAAGGTGACCAGATTTCTGAGAAGAAAACCTGGGACATTTTCGGTTCGGTGGTGAAAATATCATTAAAACATCTAATGTGTTCATCTTTGTGATAAAAAGGGGACACATTTCTGGTTTTCACGTATTTTGATCATGCATTGCATAAAAAGTGGAATTTTCCTCATTAAGTGCACTGTAGGCCTATTCTGCAACTGCTTTAGGTTAACATTAATTAAAGACAATGTGAAAATCTCTAGTATGGGTACACAATTTAGATTTATAGACTCTTAAATTGTAGGCTAGCTGAAATAGATGTTTTAGAGTACATATATTTAATTAATTACCATATATGCCACTAGTAATGGAAAATGTATTTAAAAATAATGGCAACAACCTTCCACTGTAGCTTTTCACTTTAGCCTTCCATATCAACCCATTGATTATTATTTTCCTATATCAACATGTCCCCTCCTATTTTATTGCTTGCTTAAAATATGGTAGCTACACTAAAATGAGCCTTTTTTTTTCCTGGGGGGTATAGGACACAAAGACGTCATTGCATTACCAAAGATATTTTATGTAGCATTTTTATTTATGACTTTTTTTTTTAATTGTGTCAGATTTACTGTATCCAAGTAAATAAGCTGCATATCTGTTCTGACAAGTATTGGTTTAAAGAAATGCAAAATATCTGCAAAGAGGGACACTGTGAGCTAAAGCTGCACTGTTTACAGGAACTCTCATAACCTTAAGGCACAATACAGTGTGTTAAGGCTTCCACTACAGCACTGTGCTTTCCAGGAGAATAAATGACCCAGCATCTCTTCAATCTTTAATGAGAAACAGCTGATGTAGCCGCATGGCCTCTAACAGTCCCCCATTTAAACCATCTTTTCTTTTCCACCCCCCAGCTTTATCCTTTAGAGGCAGTGATGAATCATTGACGAGATCATACCAGGCAGATTCCTCAGAGTGAAATGGGTCATGATGATGACCCACAGAGATGCCATTCACATACCCTGGTCACACTGTGTACGCCTGCGCCCTACCTAACAAATAAAGCCCTTTGACTCACAAATCAATTAAATTCATTTTAGAAATATAACAAAATGAACCAACAAATACCGCCAACCAATTTCATTCCATTTTGCTGATTTAGCATGAGCATATTCAACTCAACCCAACAAATCTTTACAACAATAACTTAGCATAATAAAAAATATTTATCAAGGTAGATTATTTGATGCTACAGATTGAACAAGAAATATTAGTATCTCTCTCTGGAATGGACAAATTATTAATCAGTAACTCAAGTGCCCAGGACAAACAAAGTTTATTTCTGGGCTAGTCATTTTTATTCCTAGTTTACCAGCAGACAAGTAGGCTCAACAACTAAAAAAGGTCAGGAAGCCTTATTCCCAGGGCTCGAAATTAACTTTTTTTCTTTGTGTCCCCCAGTGGTCCCGAATTCTGTGTTGTATTGTCCCGAATGGAAGCAATAGTGTCCCCATTTTTTTCCTCTCTGAAATAACCAGTGGTTAATATTATCATATGAAGTTACTATTATATTTGTAACTATACGATTTTGAACCCTTTATATCATTTTTACAATAAGTCACAAAACACAAGTGACACATGTCCTATACATCATCTACTTCAAAATTACAGTTATTGCATTTTCAGTTTATTAAACTTTGGCGATCTCACTGTATGAATAGATACCCGTTTATTTAAAAGGGGCCAACTAGCTCATTCAGAAAATGTTTCAACTCACTACATCTGCAGTACACTTTAGCTGAAAATAAGACCCCTTTTATGTTTGTTTCATCTACTTATACCTTGAATATCTGTTGGCATATATAAGGCCAACTTATTTTCACCATTACCGTTATCCATTTTTATGTAATATACCTGTTGCCCCATTCAGAGATGTTTTGAAAGCCATCAGCCATACCATCAATGGATGAAATGCACACCCATGTTGCAAGCAATACAATAGAAGGTTTGACCCAAAAAACGAAATATTTTAATCCAGTCTACAGTGTAAAATAAAGGAAAAACGCCATCCAATCATATCGAGGTACCACCTCAGAATGATTGGATACTGACACGTCAATCAGACTGAAGCCCGCAACCAGCCCGTCCCTTCTGTGTGTGTGTGAGAGAGCGAGCAGAGTGTCACACAGAGCGCAGGATTCTCTCAGTGCGCTCCTTCCAAACAACGGGGATTTACACGAAAACGGAAGGAGATATTCACAAAATTCTTTCACAGTGAGCGCCACAAGGCTCTCCTGAACACACGGATGTAATTTTTTTTGTCTGTAGTGTAAAAAATGAGGTCACTAGAGCGAGTTACAAACGAGTGACTTTTCTGCCACGTTTATAATGGGAGTCGATGTGGCTGCGTGGCTGTGCTCTCATTACTTTAAGGCTTCTCATTCAAAAACAGTAAATCCTATCGTTCAGGTAGACACATTGTGTGAATCAGGACAAGTGTGGCTACTACTTTTGAGAAAATTGTGTGTGGAGTGAAAATTGGGGCTGAAAACACAGCTTAAATGAGAAAGTTTGAGCTATTTTTCCAAGCTCTTTACACTCTAACTTAACGAGCTCCACTGGTGTGTAACGCAATAGACACCCATTATAAAGCCGGACTTTCTCAGGCTTTATAAGGGGGAGGAGGGGTGGAGACGCGGGGGGTGGGAGTGTTTCTTTTCAAAATATGGCTTGCGGGAACCGTTATTCCAAAATCTTGTACTGCACCTTTAATGTAGAACTTTTTTTCTAGATCTATTTTTTTCCATTGTCCCGGGATTGTCCCAGATATGATAATTTTGTGTCCCGATGACATTTTTTATGGTCCCCGGGACATCGGGACACCGTTAGTTTCGAGCGCTGCTTATTCCTATTTGATATTTACAAAAGAAAGGTTTTCATTTGTATTTAGTTATATTTAAAATTATGCATTTTACAACGGTGCAACACATCAATACTGTAACTTTTGTACAACAGTATAGTATCCATCACTGTCAGAAATAGGGGTACAGTAGGAGTCTATTTCTGTTCCTCAAGGTACAATCTACACTAATGTACCCCTTAGGGCTCATTTTTGGACCTCAAAGTAACTATGTGTACCTATTTAGGGCCAAAAAGGTACAACCCTGATTCCAAAAAAATTGGGACAAAGAACAAATTGTAAATAAAAACGGAATGCAATAATTTACAAATCTCAAAAACTGATATTGTATTCACAATAGAACATAGACAACATATCAAATGTTGAAAATGAGACATTTTGAAATTTCATGCCAAATATTGGCTCATTTGAAATTTCATGACAGCAACACATCTCAAAAAAGTTGGGATAGGGGCAATAAGAGGCTGGAAAA
The DNA here is from genome assembly GCF_027579695.1 of Neoarius graeffei. Taxonomy (NCBI): domain Eukaryota; kingdom Metazoa; phylum Chordata; class Actinopteri; order Siluriformes; family Ariidae; genus Neoarius; species Neoarius graeffei. The sequence goes on along the minus strand of NC_083578.1, from coordinate 56,425,659 downwards.
GTTAAAGGTACAAAAAAGGAACAGCTGGAGGACCAAATTGAAACTCATTAGGTCAATTGGCAATAGGTCATTAACATGACTGGGTATAAAAAGAGCATCTTGGAGTAGCAGCGGCTCTCAGAAGTAAAGATGGGAAGAGGCTCACCAATCCCCCTAATTCTGCGCCGACAAATAGTGGAGCAATATCAGAAAGGAGTTCGACAGTGTAAAATTGCAAAGAGTTTGAACATATCATCATCTACAGTGCATAATATCATCAAAAGATTCAGAGAATCTGGAAGAATCTCTGTGCGTAAAGGTCAAGGCCAGAAACACAGCAACACATCTCAAAAAAGTTGGGATGGGGCAATAAAAGGCTGTAAAAGTTAAAGGTACAAAAAAGGAACAGCTGGAGGACCAAATTGCAACTCATTAGGTCAATTGGCAATAGGTCATTAACATGACTGGGTATAAAAAGAGCATCTTGGAGTAGCAGCGGCTCTCAGAAGTAAAGATGGGAAGAGGATCACTAATCCCCCTAATTCTGCGCCGACAAATAGTGGAGCAATATCAGAAAGGAGTTTGACAGTGTAAAATTGCAAAGAGTTTGAACATATCATCATTATCTACAGTGTATAATATCATCAAAAGATTCAGAGAATCTGGAAGAATCTCTGTGCGTAAGGGTCAAGGCCGGAAAACCATACTGGGTGCCCATGATCATCGGGCCCTTAGACGGCACTGCATCACATACAGGCATGCTTCTGTATTGGAAATCACAAAATGGGCTCAGGAATATTTCCAGAGAACATTATCTGTGAACACGAGGCGGCACGGTGGTGTAGTGGTTAGCGCTGTCGCCTCACAGCAAGAAGGTCCTGGGTTCGAGCCCCGGGGCCGGCGAGGGCCTTTCTGTGCGGAGTTTGCATGTTCTCCCCATGTCCGCGTGGGTTTCCTCCGGGTGCTCCGGTTTCCCCCACAGTCCAAAGACATGCAGGTTAGGTTAACTGGTGACTCTAAATTGACTGTAGGTGTGAATGTGAGTGTGAATGGTTGTCTGTGTCTATGTGTCAGCCCTGTGATGACCTGGCGACTTGTCCAGGGTGTACCCCGCCTTTCGCCCGTAGTCAGCTGGGATAGGCTCCAGCTTGCCTGCGACCCTGTAGAAGGATAAAGCGGCTAGAGATAATGAGATGAGATTATCTGTGAACACAATTCACCGTGCCATCCGCAGTTGCCAGCTAAAACTCTATAGTTCAAAGAAGAAGCCGTATCTAAACATGATCCAGAAGTGCAGGCGTCTTCTCTGGGCCAAGGCTCATTTAAAATGGACTGTGGCAAAGTGGAAAACTGTCCTGTGGTCAGACGAATCAAAATTTGAAGTTCTTTATGGAAATCAGGGACGCCGTGTCATTCGGACTAAAGAGGAGAAGGACGACCCAAGTTGTTATCAGCGCTCAGTTCAGAAGCCTACATCTCTGACGGTATGGGATTGCATTAGTGCGTGTGGCATGGGCAGCTTACACATCTGGAAAGACACCATCAATGCTGAAAGGTATATCCAGGTTCTAGAGCAACATATGCTCCCATCCAGACAACGTCTCTTTCAGGGAAGACGTTTGACATTTTCCAACATGACAATGCCAAACCACATACTGCATCAATTACAGCATCATGGCTGCATAGAAGAAGGGTCCGGGTACTGAACTGGCCAGCCTGCAGTCCAGATCTTTCACCCATAGAAAACATTTGGCGCATCATAAAACAGAAGATACGACAAAAAAGACCCAAGACAGTTGAGCAACTAGAATCCTACAGTAGACAAGAATGGGTTAACATTCTGTGGCAGCGGGGGTGTGGCCAAGCAGCAGTCTGTGAATGGAGGGTGGGGTTGGGGAAGGTAAGTGGCTAAGTCATTACACCTGGTGTCAATTTGTGTGTGTGTGTTTGTTGCAGGGATGGAGTATAAAGGGAGGGGGAGAGGAGAGAAGAATCTCGCCCCTGACCAGAACACATGTGTGTTGCGTGTGTGACTGAGAAAAGCTGAAAAGCTAAGGTAAACAGCAAAATAAAGTGTCTGTGTGAACACTTACTCTCGCCTGCCGTGCTTCTGTGCCCCACCCACATCAGAGATTACTACAGTGGTGCCAAAACCCAGGACACAGAAGAGAACCACCCCATGGAGTCCTCCCTGTTCAAAGAGCTCATCCTTGCCCTTGCTACCGCCCAGCAGAACCAGCATCAAGCGCTGATCACCCTCCGGAAGGAGCAGCAGCAGCGCTTCGAAGCCTTGATGCTGGCCCAGCAGGAAGATCGCCAGGCGTTCCAGCACCTGCTCATGCCAGCCGGGCCGTTGGCCACTGCTGCCGCCACCCTCACGAAGATGGGACCGCAGGACGATCTGGAAGCGTTCCTCGCTCTCTTTGAGCAAGCAGCCAAGGCGTGGGGGTGGCCGCTGGAGCAGCACGCGGCGCGCCTCCTCCCACTCCTGACTGGCGAGGCGCAGCTCGCAGAGCAGCAGCTCCCTGCTGACAGCTGGCTGGTCTATGCGGACCTAAAGAAAGCCATCCTGCAGCGGCTTGGCCGCTCCCCGGAGCAACACCGTCAGCGCTTCCGGACGCTGACACTGGAGGAGGTCGGCCGGCTGTTTGCATTCGGCCAGCAACTCTGGGACGCCTACCAGCGGTGGCTGAGTGCGAAAGACCATGACGCTGAGGAGATCATCGATCCGGTGACACTGGAGCAGTTTATCTCTCAACTTCCGGAAGGAACGGCGGAATGGGTCCAGTGTCACCTCCCAGCGTCGCTGGAACGAGCCATCGAGCTGGCGGAGGACCATCTGGAGGCGGCTCTGACGGCAGGCAGACAAGGCGTCTCCCCTCGCTTCTCTTCCCTCTCTCTCTCTCCCTCTCTCTCTCCTGTCTCTTGTCCCCCTCTCCACCCCGTTCCCCTGCCACGAAGGCGGCGGCTGGCTCCTCCCCAGCCGGCCCGTCGCACCCGTGGTGTCCTCCCATCTCCCTCTTCTGTGTCTGTGTTGTCTCCCCCTCAGGTGAGTGACACGCATAACACCAGTGCAGAGGGAAAGCCTGGGCCGGTGTGCTGGCACGGCAGGGAATCGGAGCGTCTCCAGAGTCAGAGCTCCGCAAGGGAGGTGGGTGCTGTAATCCGGATCCCCGACGTGCCAGAAACCGCCCCCAATCGGGCCGGAACGTATCGCATACCGGTGAGTATTCAAGGGGATACATATCACGCTTTGGTGGATTCCGGTTGTAATCAGACCTCAATTCACCAACACCTGGTGCAAGGTGAGGCATTGGGGGAGCACAAGCGGTGAAGGTGTTGTGTGTGCACGGGGATGTTCACCATTACCCGCTAGTGTCTGTCCATATTCTATTCCGGGGCCAAACACATAGAATAAAGGTGGCGGTTAGTCCTCATCTTACCCACTCGTTGATTTTGGGAACTGATTGGCCGGGATTTAAAGATTTAATGGAGTATTTAACACGTAGTGGGTCTTGCCTTAGTAGGTCATGGGAAGATCCCGGTGTAGCATTGGCTGGAGAAGCAGTCGCAGAGCCGTCCACGTCGATACCGCATCAGAGTGAGGAGCAGCCCGCTCCTCCTCCCTCTCTCGGGGAGTCCCTTGGGGATTTCCTGTTAGAGCAGTCGCGGGACGAGACTCTGCGGCATGTGTTTGACCAAGTGAGAGTAATCGATGGTCAAACTCTTCAGCCGAGCGCGGCACCGACCTTCCCCTATTTTGCCATTATTAGAGATAGATTGTACCGAGTGATGCAGGACACTCAAACTAAGGAACAAGTAACCCAGTTGTTAATCCCAAAGAGCTGTAGGGAACTTGTATTCCATGCGGCTCACTTTAATCCCATGGCTGGACACTTGGGGCAAGACAAAACACTAGCCCGAATAATGGCCCGGTTCTATTGGCCAGGGATTCACGGGGATGTCCATCGGTGGTGTACGGCGTGCCGTGAATGCCAATTAGTCAATCCTGTGGCCACTCCAAAAGTGCCGTTGCGCCCTCTTCCTCTAATTGAGACCCCGTTTGAGCGAATTGGGATGGATCTCGTCGGGCCATTAGATTGGTCAGCACGGGGATATCGCTTTATTTTAGTTCTAGTGGACTATGCAACGCGATATCCGGAAGCAGTGCCTCTCCACAACATCTCAGCACACAGTATTGCAGAGGCACTCTTCCGCTTTATCTCCCAGGTCGGGATTCCGAAAGAAATCCTGACAGACCAAGGCACCTTGTTTATGTCACGCGCATTGCGCGAGCTGTATGGGTTACTGGGGATCAAGTCTATCCGCACCAGTGTCTATCACCCACAAACGGATGGATTAGTAGAGCGATTTAACCAGACACTCAAAAACATAATCCGGAAATTCGTAAGGGAAGACGCGCGTAATTGGGATAAGTGGCTCGAGCCCCTGTTATTCGCAGTACGAGAGGTCCCACAAGCCTCCACAGGGTTCTCTCCCTTTTAATTATTATATGGGCATAAGCCGCGTGGCATTCTGGATGTGCTGCGGGAAAATTGGGAGGAGGGACCTTCATTGAGTAAAAATGAAATCCAATATGTTCTTGACCTGCGCGCAAAACTCCACACCCTCACGCAACTAACCCAGGAGAATCTACGGCAGGCACAAGAATGTCAAAGCCAGCTGTATGACAGGAGCACGTGCCTTAGAGAATTCACGCTGGGAGACAAAGTACTCATATTATTGCCCACGTTGAGTTCTAAATTAGTCGCCAAGTGGCAAGGGCCCTTCGAGGTCACACGGCGAGTCGGGGACGTCGACTATGAGGTGAAGCAAACGGATAGGGGTGGGGCACTGCAAGTCTACCACCTCAACCTTTTAAAACGCTGGAATGAGGGGGTCCCCGTGGCGTTGGCGTCGGTAGTCCCAGAGAAGGCGGAGCTGGGGCCGGAGGTAAAAAAGATAACATCTCAGACCACTCCAGTCCCTTGTGGAGACCACCTCTCGCCGACCCAACTCACGGAGGTAGCCAAGTTGCAGAAGGAATTTTCCGACATGTTCTCGCCCCTTCCGGGTCGTACCCACCTCATAGAACACCACATCAAAACGCCCTCGGGGGTGGTAGTGCATAGCCGCCCTTACCGCTTGCCCAAACACAAGAAAAAGGTGGTTCGGGATGAACTCAAGGCCATGCTCGAAATGGGCATAATCGAGGAGTCCCACAGTGACTGGAGCAGCCCAGTGGTCCTGGTTCCCAAGACTGATGGGTCGGTCCGGTTCTGTGTGGACTATAGAAAGGTCAATGCGGTGTCTAAATTTGACACGTACCCAATGCCTCGCATTGATGAGTTGCTTGATTGGTTAGGTGCTGCTCGCTTTTATTTGACACTGGATCTAACCAAGGGATATTGGCAGATCCCCTTGACTCCTCTATCCCGAGAGAAAACGGCCTTTTCCACACCGTTTGGTTTACACCAATTTGTCACACTCCCTTTTGGGTTGTTTGGGGCGCCCGCTACATTCCAGTGGCTTATGGACCGGGTCCTCCGCCCTCATGCTGCCTACGCGGCCGCCTATCTAGATGACATAATAATCTACAGTCATGATTGGCCGCGGCACTTGGAACACCTGAGGGCTGTTCTAAAATCACTGAGGCGAGCGGGCCTCACAGCTAACCCGAAAAAGTGTGCGATTGGGCGGGTGGAAGTACGGTATCTGGGGTTCCACTTGGGTCATGGGCAGGTGCGTCCCCAAATTAACACGACTGCAGCGATTGCGGCCTGCCCGAGGCCCAAGACCAAAAAGGAGGTGAGGCGGTTCTTGGGGCTGGCTGGCTATTATCGTAGGGTTCTACCTAACTATTCGGACATCACCAGCCCGCTAACCGACCTCACTAAAAAGGGGGCTCCAGATCCGGTCCAGTGGACGGAGCAATGCCAACAGGCCTTCTCTGAGGTAAAAGCTGCCCTGTGTGGGGAGCCACTTTTACACTCCCCTGACTTCTCTCTCCCCTTTATTTTGCAGACTGATGCATCGGACAGGGGGCTGGGGGCCGTTTTGTCCCAGGAGGTGAAGGGTGAGGAGCGCCCGGTGCTGTACATCAGCCGAAAGCTGTCGATGCGCGAAAGCAAGTACAGCACAATTGAAAAAGGAGTGTCTCGCCATCAAGTGGGTGGTCCTCGCCCTCCGATACTACCTGCTGGGGCGCCCTTTCACTCTCTGTTCGGACCACGCGCCCCTCCAGTGGCTCCACTGCATGAAGGATGCCAATGCGCGGATCACCCGTTGGTATCTCGCTCTCCAGCCATTTAAGTTTGAGGTGATCCACAGGCCGGGGGCACAGATGGTGGTGGCGGACTTCCTGTCCCGTCGCTGGGGGGAGTCAGCTTCAGGCCGGACGGCTCCCCGGCCTGAGTCGGGCGGTGGGGGTATGTGGCAGCGGGGGTGTGGCCAAGCAGCAGTCTGTGAATGGAGGGCAGGGTCGGGGAAGGTAAGTGGCTAAGTCATTACACCTGGTGTCAATTTGTGTGCGTGTGTTTGTTGCAGGGATGGAGTATAAAGGGAGGGGGAGAGGAGAGAAGAATTTCGCCCCTGACCAGAACACGTGTGTGTTGCGTGTGTGACTGAGAAAAGCTGAAAAGCTAAGGAAAACAGCAAAATAAAGTGTCTGTGTGAACACTTACTCTCGCCTGCCGTGCTTCTGTGCCCCACCCACATCAGGGATTACTACACATTCCTACCCCTAAACTTGAGCAACTTGTCTCCTCAGTCCCCAGACGTTTACAGACTGTTGTAAAGAGAAAAGGGGCTGTCTCACAGTGGTAAACATGGCCTTGTCCCAACTTTTTTGAGATGTGTTGTTGTCATGAAATTTAAAATCACCTAATTTTTCTCTTTAAAATGATACATTTTCTCAGGTTAAACATTTGATATGTCATCTATGTTCTATTCTGAATAAAATATGGAATTTTGAAATTTCCACATCATTGCATTCCGTTTTTATTTACAATTTGTACTTTGTCCCAACTTTTTTGGAATCGGGGTTGTACATATATGTTCCCAAGCAGTATAAAAAGGATACAAATAAGTACCTTAGAGGGTACTGTCCCAGTGACAAACTGTTGTACCCCAAAGGTATTTATTTTCTGACAGTGATTAAACCTACTTAATTCCATGCCCTGTAGCACTACACAATTTAGCTGAGGCTCAATCTGGTTATCAGCTGAATGACATTTATTAGGTGAATTAAGTAGTATGCACAGATGACAGGCAATCTTTCTGGAATCAGAGACATGCACGTAGGTAGAAACACTGACAAAACCGAACAAATAATGTAGAGTAAAAAGTTGTCATAGTATACCTCTCCTGCTAGTCTTAACTAGCTTAACTAATATGTTATTATTACTGTACTAGTTACCACTTTAGCCTTTTCATAGGTTTCTGGACAACCAAAACTTGGGACTGGGCAAGCACACTGTGACACTGTTTAGGAGTCACAAAAGTGTATAATTTTTCAACATAATTTCCATTTCTTTCAGTGCAATTGCACGGAAAAAAAATTCTGGTTGCTAATCTATGTCATGTTTAAGGTTTGGTTTTCATTTGCCCCTCATTCCTATCTAGGTGCCATTTTTCCATAATAAAGCTATTTGTCACCTTTTTCATAGTTCTGACCAATTCAGGAAGCAGAGAGATAGAATTGTCAGGTCGACTAAGTCAGAGAAGACAGACTGAACTGAAAGTGGGTTTGCTGAGACAGACTCATTCACAAAAGAACACATCATCATGACAACATGGAATATACAGTAAGTCCTTGTCTAATTTTGGAAAACAGTAGGGGTTGAGACACATCACCTTATGTCCGACTGACTCAGTTATTACGCACAAAAAGCTTTATTGTTCATTCAAGCTGTTAAGAACAAGGCCTGGTTTCATGTTGAGCTTGCTCTGTGATCCTTTCCAATTGGAGCTTAGCACCTTTCCCTCCCTCTCTCCTGACTTTTACTTGGCTCATCTTGCACAAGTCTCCATTCATTTTGGACTTATCATACCTGCTAATATTACACTAAAGCATGATGATGGCGGCAGGAGAAGGTAATGCAGCCCTAATCCTGAAGCAGCTGTGGTCGTAAATTTGTTAGTAAACACATCAAAAGTGTCAGTCCACCATAAACATAATTTAGAGACTCATAATCTAAAGGTGGGTCAAAGCAGTGTAGAAGTCTGTAGTTAAACACATAGTTCTATTTATCCTGTATTAAGCCACTTTATCTTGGAAAGTAGAGGGAATCATTGTATTGGGTGCACAGTGGGAATCTGTTCCATCAGAAAGTGTGAAATAAGCTATTATTGCATACACACGAGGGCACACTCTGATTTTGAGAACAGCAAGTGGCAAGACATGAAATGAACAAAAATCCCTAGTGTTGTTTCTCATCTTTTATCCAATTCTCACTTGACTTAAAATCTAAAAACTTGAAGATGAAGCAGAAAACTGTCCATTCTAAAACATATTTATCAAAGGACAATTTTTGTAAAGCTCACCCCCAGACTAACATTGGAGCTGATTGGATATATGGCATCATTTTTAAGACATTATGCCATAATAGCCATAGCAGGGGGCGGTACGGTGGTGTAGTGGTTAGCACTGTTGCCTCACAACAAGAAAGTTCTGGGTTCAAGCCCAGTGATTGATGGGGGGCCTTTCTGTGTGGATTTTGCATGTTGTCTGCGTGGGTTTCCTCTGGGTGCTCCAGTCCCCCCCGTCCAAAGGCATGCAGTTAGGTTAAGTGGCTACTCTAAATTGTCCGTGTGTGAATGGTTCAGAGGAGAAAACCTCGATAATAATCCAGTAGAAGGCAATGTGAAACCACTACTGTAATATTCCCTCAAAACTCTGATGGATGTCAGAGCCAGACCTGCCATCAGGCAGAACACTAAAGAAGAAGCCATAGCAGATCTAGGTGGAACACATAGTAAGTATAGCAAATGCTAGTTTGAAACTTTGTAGCTTTCCGCCTATACTAATTTCAATATCTGGGTTGAAGCCAATTGTAATTTTGTACTGTTATTAGTTTTTAAAGAATCCTATACATTCATTTATGTTCAGTAAGCATTTTATTCTGGTCTAGGCTGTGCTGGAACAATGCCTGGAATCACGTGATCCTTTTGTGCCACAAAGTTTTTCTGCAAAATTCAAATTAAACAACGACCCATGGAGTAGTCACTGTAGTCACCCCTTAGCACGACCCCCGCACATTAGTTCATGTATTCAGGTGGGAAATTCTCTAGCATTTTCTGTGAGTGATTCAAATCTATGATGTCAGCTTTCATCAATCAGTCTGGCTAAAGATGAAGAGGCCATGTGACTAACAATCAACCAATCACAAACCAGCGTTTTTGCATACGGTGCAGTCATAGATGCAACAGCATGGAAAGATTGTGGTTTAGGAAATGCTGTGTAACTAACAACAAAAAATATTGTAAAAACTTTGGTGAAGCTTCTTTTTTGCAGTCTTTACATTTTGCTTCAAAAATCAAATTGTTGACAGGGTGCTCAAAAGTTTCTAGAGTGCATGTAAAGAAGTATGCACCAAGGAGACGTTGATAGCCAAATCACACAGTGAATTCACTTTGGCAAACTACTACATCCCATCCAGGAGACACTGTGGTTAACAACACACACATACACACACAAAAGGAGAATCACTTAATGCCCATAAAACTACCTGTGTTTTGCAATACATTGTAAAATCTGAGGAATATTGCTTTACCCTCTACCTTGTGCGAGTAGTGTGGGTCAACAATGCGTGCCAATCCAAAGTCTCCTATCTTTAGCAGCATCTGCTCAGTGTTGATGAAGATGTTGGCTGGCTTCAGGTCACGGTGCAGTACATTGGCTGAGTGGATGAACTTGAGGCCTCGCAGAAGCTGGTAAAAAAGCAAAGTAGCATGGGCCACTGGCAACGGGCCCTGTTCCAATATCCGGCCCAGATCTGTCTCCATAAGCTCTTGCACAATGTAGATCTCTGTGAGCTGAGTGAGGTTGTGGGGTAAAGGCTGGCCACATGGGCCCAGTGCCTCATACACCCTTACTATATTCTCATGCTGGAGCCGGCATGTGATTTTTACTTCACGCAATGCATGTTTAATGCTCACGGAATCACGTAGTGCCAGCTTCTTAATTGCCACTCGTTGCCCGCTTCGCCTATCAATGGCAGACAACACCAGGCCAGATGCACCGGTGCCCAGGGGTCGAAGGTCATGGAAGTAACTACCCAGGTCAAAGCCATATCTGAATGCAAAAGAGCTCCACCTGGCCATTGTTCACAGTGGGGTTGCTTGGTGCTGCCTGAGGGAGGCTGATGACAGAGGACAACATAATTAAGAACATGTCCAAAAAGAGGACCACACTAACTGGATAAATATCAAATGTTAGTTACTAAGACATAACAATTAACACTGTGTTAGGAAAACATTATTGAATAAATTAGTTGACATTTTTAATGGCCTTTTTTGTAAACTGAAGCAAATGTGTGAAAGGGATATTCAAGTATACAATTTGTTAAACAGTTCAAAACCATTTTGACTCATTTTTTAATATTAAATCTTAAAGTTTTGCTTAAATAAGAATCACTTAAACCATGTACCTGTTTAACCAAATGCTCTAATTTGCTCTATTACTTCTGCAGGGAATGTGTGAGGAAATGTGAAATGTATTTAGAAAGAAATTAGAGTAAGGAGCCAAAACTGTTGATCATTGCAGTCATCTTTAATTAGCATCTGCTGGACTGATTTCTACTCTGAGTGAAGCCCATAATTAAAAGGAGCGTTCCATAACCATATCAAAGCAAAAAGCAGTAGATAAAATACAACACTGTCTTGGTACAGGGCAAGTGTTTCCATAGCAACACCCCACAGTCTGATATGGCATAATACACATATACCGCATACAGTTTCTCCTGGGCCGTGAGCTCTTATTCTAAAAGCCCCTCCACCTCTCACTCAAATTGAGTTAAACTCCTGCAGAAGCTCCAGATCATTCATACTGTTGGAGCAGCACATTAGCCTTGCACTAGATGCTGGGCTGAAGCTGGTTTCTGTCTGACACTGAACTGATCAAGATGATCATGGTGCAATCTAAGAGCTTCTACTTGCCATCATGGGTTCTGCGTTGGCTTTTCAGCTCCATGCTTGCAGTTATCTGTCGAGTTTCCGTGCATTCACTTCTGAGAGAGAGAAACAGAGAGAAAGGCACAACAAAAGAAAGATAAAAGACACACAGTTATATTGGAACAGATTTCTGAAAGAGCTGATAACTGTCCCAGACAATTATTAGTTTTGCCCATTCTTGAAACCAGAAATGGCATTCACTCACACTTGTTAGATTTGTAGTGTGACCGTATATTTCGGTGAATAAAAGAGATCACATTGAAACTCTGTATTTCTCACAGGCTATGAACACATTATCGGTTTCTTCCTTAATCACAAGTGTTCATGTAAGCCTAAAACTCAGAATGTGCCATTTATAAAAAGCACTGTTCCCACATTTTTGAGTGACTTCAATCACTTTTTTCATTAGCTTGCCAGTGAGGCCACAACTTACAGGTCAAAAACAAACAAGAGACCACCTTGCTGAAGCTATATTGTGCAGAATGATGGCATGTGACAGTATAAACAAATGGGCATAGGACAGTGAAAGAGCCTTGTATAGTCTTCTCCTCTAACTCATTTTTTTCTGTTTTTAACAACAAAAACATCCCATACACTGTACCTTTTGTAAAAAAAATTGTAAGGAGATTTCCATGACATCAAATTTAATATAATTCAGTGCTCTTATTTCAATATTGTCTAGCGTTAACTAGCGGTAACTTTCTTAACAGCTCTGGGACATTCATTGGTATCTGATATCTTCATACAGCTGTCTAGATGTGATCAATGAATCCTCCTTATCATAGTTTTTATACTAGATGTTGGACATAAATCTTATTTTATTATTTTGTAATAAACAAAATCTAATATTGATAGATGGATAGATAAAGCTAGCTAATCTGTCAGTACAATTGGATATAAGGAAAAAGTTGCTCCAGACAATGCTCTACTTTTTCAGTACAAAACACCTAAAGTTAATACAGCCTTAAAAATTGTCTGTTTCCTGTTTTAAATGGGAAGTTTATCACTTTTAGAGCCTTCTACTGCCTGTAACACTTTACAAGTGCAATTGCAGTGAAACAACTAACAAGCCTTCTTCTAACTAATCCAACCCTCACTGTTGAAATTGCATATGCTTCATTAGTTGATTTTTTAAAGGTTACATATTATACCCCTTTTCCACAAGTTTCCTGAGGTCTTAAAGGTCATGAAGCCATGCTTTCAGAATACCACAAAGATAAAGCACTACAATTTGAGCACTTGTTACTTTAATTGATAATGAGCCACTGCTCATCCCTCCCCCTTCTGCCAGCCAATCAGGTAGCACTTTCCTCGTTAATAATCAATCATAAAGGCAGTTCTCAAAGCCATGAGTGGAGATACTCAGATGAAGGGGTGATATAATTCTAATAAGCTCCACTTGTTACATAGAAAGGTGAGCTAAATCTGAACGGCTTGTTGAAGCACGTTTTCTGAAATATGAAAAAGAAACTGACTGGGTTGTCGTATTTTAGAATTTCAGAATGGTAGGCACTCCAAGTACCCAAACGTATGTGCACAAGCACTCAAAAGTGAGTTTTCCATAATATGCCCCCTTTAAAGAAACGTGGCAAAGCTGAGGAGCCATGTTCCAGCCAAGGGCTGTGGTGGAGTGGTTAGCATTGTCGCCTCACAGCAAGAAGGTTCTGGGTTCAAGCCCAGTGGCCAACGGGGGCCTTTTTGTGTGTAGTTTGCATGTTCTCCCCGTGTCTGCATGGGTTTCCGCCACAGTTCAAAGACATGCGATTAGGTTTACATGGGGTGGTCTTGGACTGAAATGCCCTTGAGCAAGGCACCTAACCCCCAACTGGGCACGGTAGCATAGCTGCCCACTGCTCTGGGTACGTGTGTGTGCTCATTGCTCACGCGTGTGCGCGCGTGCTCACTGCTTTAGACGGGTGAAAGGCAGAGAGGAATTTCACTGTGATTAAGTGTACAGTGGTGCTTGAAAGTTTGTGAACCCTTTAGAATTTTCTATATTTCTGCATAAATATGACCTAAAACATCAGATTTTCACACAAGTCCTAAAAGTAGATAAAGAGAACTCAGTTAAACAAATGAGACAAAACATATTATACTTGGTCATTTATTTATTGAGGAAAATGATCCAATATTACATATCTGTGAGTGGCAAAAGTATGTGAACCTCTAGGATTAGCAGTTAATTTGAAGGTGAGATTAGAGTCAGGTGTTTTCAAACAAAGGGATGACAATCAGGTGTGAGTGGGCACCCTGTTTTATTTAAAGAATAGGGATCTATCAAAGTCTGATCTTCACAACACATGTTTGTGGAATTGTATCATGGCATGAACAAAGGAGATTTCTGAGGACCTCAAAAAAGTGTTGTTGATGCTTATCAGGCTGGAAAAGGTTACAAAACCATCTCTAAAGAGTTTGGACTCCACCAATCCACAGTCAGACAGATTGTGTACAAATGGAGGAAATTCAAGACCATTGTTACCCTCCCCAGGAGTGGTCGACCAACAAAGATCACTCCAAGAGCAAAGCATGTAATAGTCGGCAAGGTCACAAAGGACCCCAGGGTAACTTCTAAGCAACTGAAGGCCTCTCTCACACCGGCTAATGTTAACGTTCATGAGTCCACCATCAGGAAAACACTGAACAACAATGGTGTGCATGGCAGGGTTGCAAGAAGAAAGCCACTGCTCTCCAGAAAGAACATTGCTGCTCGTCTGCAGTTTGCTAAAGATCACGTGGACAAGCCAGAAGGCTATTGGAAAAATGTTTTGTGGACAGATGAGACCAAAATAGAAATTTTTGGTTTAAATGTTATGTTTGGAGAAAGGAAAACACTACATTCCAGCATAAAAACCTTATCCCATCTGTGAAACATGGCGGTGGTAGTATCATGCTTTGGGCCTGTTTTGCTGCATCTGGGCCAGGATGGCTTGCCATCATTGATGGAACAATGAATTCTGAATTATACCAGCAAATTCTAAAGGAAAATGTCAGGACATCTGTCCATGAACTGAATCTCAAGAGAAGGTGGGTCATGCAGCAAGACAACGACCCTAAGCACACAAGTCGTTCTACCAAAGAATGGTCAAAGAAGAATAAAGTTAATGTTTTGGAATGGCCAAGTCAAAGTCCTGATCTTAATCCAATCTAAATGTTGTGGAAGGACCAGAAGCAAGCAGTTCATGTGAGGAAACCCACCAACATCCCAGAGTTGAAGCTGTTCTGTACAGAGGAATGGGCTAAAATTCCTCCAAGCCGGTGTGCAGGACTGATCAACAGTTACGTTTCGTTGCAGTTATTACTGCACAAGGGGGTCACACCAGATACTGAAAGCAAAGGCTCACATACTTTTGCCATTCATGGATATGTAATATTGGATCATTTTCCTCAATAAATAAATGGCCAAGTATAATATTTTTTGTCTCATTTGTTTAACTGGGTTCTCTTTATCTACTTTTAGGAATTATGTGAAAATCTGATGAAGTTTTAGATCATATTTATGCAGAAATATAGAAAATTCTAAAGGGTTCACAAACTTTCAAGCACCACTGTACGTGTGATAAATAAAGTTCTTCTTCAAATGTAAACATTCATCTGAAATTAAGAAACTAACAAGCACCTGCATGGCAATATCACATTT